>NC_090928.1:526801494-526846494 GCF_040938575.1 Ambystoma mexicanum | reverse complement strand
GTTCGGATATTGACTGGTAATTGTGTTTGATACTTTCTTAGACTATTTCTGCCTCTGGCTGATGTGTATTTTCTTTCCAAACTCCACCAGAGCCTATGATTACACAGCATCCTATCTGTGGAAAACGGCAGTGCAGGGATAGGGAAGAAAACTATAGGCATCCAAAGGAGTCCGGCTAGCTCAGTCGGTAGAGCATGAGACTCTTAATCTCAGGGTCGTGGGTTTGAGCCCCACGTTGGGCGAAAACAACTAAAATTTTAGTGCTTTTTGACCAAAAAAATAGAAATTGAAAGTCTCTTTACAATATTTGCAATATTTTCATTGTTAACATGCAATATATGAATGCATGTCTGGATGATGTGTAATGGGGCAATACCACACCTTAATGTATTCACTGTAGAAGAAAAAGTATGTATCATCTTACTATAAAATAAAGTGGAGAAAACACAAATAAGACTTTTTTCCACACAGGTTTAATCGGCTATTTCCTGATATTCTTCAATGCGTTCTGATATTGACTGGTAATTGTGTTTGATACTTTCTTAGACTATTTCTGCCTCTGGCTGATGTGTATTTTCTTTCCAAACTCCACCAGAGCCTATGATTACACAGCATCCTATCTGTGGAAAACGGCAGTGCAGGGATAGGGAAGAAAACTATAGGCATCCAAAGGAGCCCGGCTAGCTCAGTCGGTAGAGCATGAGACTCTTAATCTCAGGGTCGTGGGTTTGAGCCCCACGTTGGGCGAAAACAACTAAAATTTTAGTGCTTTTTGACCAAAAAAATAGAAATTGAAAGTCTCTTTACAATATTTGCAATATTTTCATTGTTAACATGCAATATATGAATGCATGTCTGGATGATGTGTAATGGGGCAATGCCACACCTTAATGTATTCACTGTAGAAGAAAAAGTATGTATCATCTTACTATAAAATAAAGTGGAGAAAACACAAATAAGACTTTTTTCCACACAGGTTTAATCGGCTATTTCCTGATATTCTTCAATGCGTTCTGATATTGACTGGTAATTGTGTTTGATACTTTCTTAGACTATTTCTGCCTCTGGCTGATGTGTATTTTCTTTCCAAACTCCACCAGAGCCTATGATTACACAGCATCCTATCTGTGGAAAACGGCAGTGCAGGGATAGGGAAGAAAACTATATGCATCCAAAGGAGCCCGGCTAGCTCAGTCGGTAGAGCATGAGACTCTTAATCTCAGGGTCGTGGGTTCGAGCCCCACGTTGGGCGAAAACAACTAAAATTTTAGTGCTTTTTGACCAAAAAAATAGAAATTGAAAGTCTCTTTACAATATTTGCAATATTTTCATTGTTAACATGCAATATATGAATGCATGTCTGGATGATGTGTAATGGGGCAATACCACACCTTAATGTATTCACTGTAAAAGAAAAAGTATGTATCATCTTACTATAAAATAAAGTGGAGAAAACACAAATAAGACTTTTTTCCACACAGGTTTAATCGGCTATTTCCTGATATTCCTCAATGCGTTCTGATATTGACTGGTAATTGTGTTTGATACTTTCTTAGACTATTTCTGCCTCTGGCTGATGTGTATTTTCTTTCCAAACTCCACCAGAGCCTATGATTACACAGCATCCTATCTGTGGAAAACGGCAGTGCAGGGATAGGGAAGAAAACTATAGGTATCCAAAGGAGCCCGGCTAGCTCAGACTCTTAATCTCAGGGTCGTGGGTTCGAGCCCCACGTTGGGCGAAAACAACTAAAATTTTAGTGCTTTTTGACCAAAAAAATAGAAATTGAAAGTCTCTTTACAATATTTGCAATATTTTCATTGTTAACATGCAATATATGAATGCATGTCTGGATGATGTGTAATGGGGCAATACCACACCTTAATGTATTCACTGTAAAAGAAAAAGTATGTATCATCTTACTATAAAATAAAGTGGAGAAAACACAAATAAGACTTTTTTCCACACAGGTTTAATCGGCTATTTCCTGATATTCTTCAATGCGTTCGGATATTGACTGGTAATTGTGTTTGATACTTTCTTAGACTATTTCTGCCTCTGGCTGATGTGTATTTTCTTTCCAAACTCCACCAGAGCCTATGATTACACAGCATCCTATCTGTGGAAAACGGCAGTGCAGGGATAGGGAAGAAAACTATAGGCACCCAAAGGAGCCCGGCTAGCTCAGTCGGTAGAGCATGAGACTCTTAATCTCAGGGTCGTGGGTTTGAGCCCCACGTTGGGCGAAAACAACTAAAATTTTAGTGCTTTTTGACCAAAAAAATAGAAATTGAAAGTCTCTTTACAATATTTGCAATATTTTCATTGTTAACATGCAATATATGAATGCATGTCTGGATGATGTGTAATGGGGCAATACCACACCTTAATGTATTCACTGTAGAAGAAAAAGTATGTATCATCTTACTATAAAATAAAGTGGAGAAAACACAAATAAGACTTTTTTCCACACAGGTTTAATCGGCTATTTCCTGATATTCTTCAATGCGTTCTGATATTGACTGGTAATTGTGTTTGATACTTTCTTAGACTATTTCTGCCTCTGGCTGATGTGTATTTTCTTTCCAAACTCCACCAGAGCCTATGATTACACAGCATCCTATCTGTGGAAAACGGCAGTGCAGGGATAGGGAAGAAAACTATAGGCATCCAAAGGAGCCCGGCTAGCTCAGTCGGTAGAGCATGAGACTCTTAATCTCAGGGTCGTGGGTTCGAGCCCCACGTTGGGCGAAAACAACTAAAATTTTAGTGCTTTTTGACCAAAAAAATAGAAATTGAAAGTCTCTTTACAATATTTGCAATATTTTCATTGTTAACATGCAATATATGAATGCATGTCTGGATGATGTGTAATGGGGCAATACCACACCTTAATGTATTCACTGTAAAAGAAAAAGTATGTATCATCTTACTATAAAATAAAGTGGAGAAAACACAAATAAGACTTTTTTCCACACAGGTTTAATCGGCTATTTCCTGATATTCTTCAATGCGTTCGGATATTGACTGGTAATTGTGTTTGATACTTTCTTAGACTATTTCTGCCTCTGGCTGATGTGTATTTTCTTTCCAAACTCCACCAGAGCCTATGATTACACAGCATCCTATCTGTGGAAAACGGCAGTGCAGGGATAGGGAAGAAAACTATAGGCATCCAAAGGAGCCCGGCTAGCTCAGTCGGTAGAGCATGAGACTCTTAATCTCAGGGTCGTGGGTTTGAGCCCCACGTTGGGCGAAAACAACTAAAATTTTAGTGCTTTTTGACCAAAAAAATAGAAATTGAAAGTCTCTTTACAATATTTGCAATATTTTCATTGTTAACATGCAATATATGAATGCATGTCTGGATGATGTGTAATGGGGCAATACCACACCTTAATGTATTCACTGTAGAAGAAAAAGTATGTATCATCTTACTATAAAATAAAGTGGAGAAAACACAAATAAGACTTTTTTCCACACAGGTTTAATCGGCTATTTCCTGATATTCTTCAATGCGTTCTGATATTGACTGGTAATTGTGTTTGATACTTTCTTAGACTATTTCTGCCTCTGGCTGATGTGTATTTTCTTTCCAAACTCCACCAGAGCCTATGATTACACAGCATCCTATCTGTGGAAAACGGCAGTGCAGGGATAGGGAAGAAAACTATAGGCATCCAAAGGAGCCCGGCTAGCTCAGTCGGTAGAGCATGAGACTCTTAATCTCAGGGTCGTGGGTTCGAGCCCCACGTTGGGCGAAAACAACTAAAATTGTAGTGCTTTTTGACCAAAAAAATAGAAATTGAAAGTCTCTTTACAATATTTGCAATATTTTCATTGTTAACATGCAATATATGAATGCATGTCTGGATGATGTGTAATGGGGCAATACCACACCTTAATGTATTCACTGTAAAAGAAAAAGTATGTATCATCTTACTATAAAATAAAGTGGAGAAAACACAAATAAGACTTTTTTCCACACAGGTTTAATCGGCTATTTCCTGATATTCTTCAATGCGTTCGGATATTGACTGGTAATTGTGTTTGATACTTTCTTAGACTATTTCTGCCTCTGGCTGATGTGTATTTTCTTTCCAAACTCCACCAGAGCCTATGATTACACAGCATCCTATCTGTGGAAAACGGCAGTGCAGGGATAGGGAAGAAAACTATAGGCACCCAAAGGAGCCCGGCTAGCTCAGTCGGTAGAGCATGAGACTCTTAATCTCAGGGTCGTGGGTTTGAGCCCCACGTTGGGCGAAAACAACTAAAATTTTAGTGCTTTTTGACCAAAAAAATAGAAATTGAAAGTCTCTTTACAATATTTGCAATATTTTCATTGTTAACATGCAATATATGAATGCATGTCTGGATGATGTGTAATGGGGCAATACCACACCTTAATGTATTCACTGTAGAAGAAAAAGTATGTATCATCTTACTATAAAATAAAGTGGAGAAAACACAAATAAGACTTTTTTCCACACAGGTTTAATCGGCTATTTCCTGATATTCTTCAATGCGTTCTGATATTGACTGGTAATTGTGTTTGATACTTTCTTAGACTATTTCTGCCTCTGGCTGATGTGTATTTTCTTTCCAAACTCCACCAGAGCCTATGATTACACAGCATCCTATCTGTGGAAAACGGCAGTGCAGGGATAGGGAAGAAAACTATAGGCATCCAAAGGAGCCCGGCTAGCTCAGTCGGTAGAGCATGAGACTCTTAATCTCAGGGTCGTGGGTTCGAGCCCCACGTTGGGCGAAAACAACTAAAATTGTAGTGCTTTTTGACCAAAAAAATAGAAATTGAAAGTCTCTTTACAATATTTGCAATATTTTCATTGTTAACATGCAATATATGAATGCATGTCTGGATGATGTGTAATGGGGCAATACCACACCTTAATGTATTCACTGTAGAAGAAAAAGTATGTATCATCTTACTATAAAATAAAGTGGAGAAAACACAAATAAGACTTTTTTCCACACAGGTTTAATCGGCTATTTCCTGATATTCTTCAATGCGTTCTGATATTGACTGGTAATTGTGTTTGATACTTTCTTAGACTATTTCTGCCTCTGGCTGATGTGTATTTTCTTTCCAAACTCCACCAGAGCCTATGATTACACAGCATCCTATCTGTGGAAAACGGCAGTGCAGGGATAGGGAAGAAAACTATAGGCATCCAAAGGAGCCCGGCTAGCTCAGTCGGTAGAGCATGAGACTCTTAATCTCAGGGTCGTGGGTTCGAGCCCCACGTTGGGCGAAAACAACTAAAATTTTAGTGCTTTTTGACCAAAAAAATAGAAATTGAAAGTCTCTTTACAATATTTGCAATATTTTCATTGTTAACATGCAATATATGAATGCATGTCTGGATGATGTGTAATGGGGCAATACCACACCTTAATGTATTCACTGTAAAAGAAAAAGTATGTATCATCTTACTATAAAATAAAGTGGAGAAAACACAAATAAGACTTTTTTCCACACAGGTTTAATCGGCTATTTCCTGATATTCTTCAATGCGTTCGGATATTGACTGGTAATTGTGTTTGATACTTTCTTAGACTATTTCTGCCTCTGGCTGATGTGTATTTTCTTTCCAAACTCCACCAGAGCCTATGATTACACAGCATCCTATCTGTGGAAAACGGCAGTGCAGGGATAGGGAAGAAAACTATAGGCATCCAAAGGAGCCCGGCTAGCTCAGTCGGTAGAGCATGAGACTCTTAATCTCAGGGTCGTGGGTTTGAGCCCCACGTTGGGCGAAAACAACTAAAATTTTAGTGCTTTTTGACCAAAAAAATAGAAATTGAAAGTCTCTTTACAATATTTGCAATATTTTCATTGTTAACATGCAATATATGAATGCATGTCTGGATGATGTGTAATGGGGCAATACCACACCTTAATGTATTCACTGTAGAAGAAAAAGTATGTATCATCTTACTATAAAATAAAGTGGAGAAAACACAAATAAGACTTTTTTCCACACAGGTTTAATCGGCTATTTCCTGATATTCTTCAATGCGTTCTGATATTGACTGGTAATTGTGTTTGATACTTTCTTAGACTATTTCTGCCTCTGGCTGATGTGTATTTTCTTTCCAAACTCCACCAGAGCCTATGATTACACAGCATCCTATCTGTGGAAAACGGCAGTGCAGGGATAGGGAAGAAAACTATAGGCATCCAAAGGAGCCCGGCTACCTCAGTCGGTAGAGCATGAGACTCTTAATCTCAGGGTCGTGGGTTCGAGCCCCACGTTGGGCGAAAACAACTAAAATTGTAGTGCTTTTTGACCAAAAAAATAGAAATTGAAAGTCTCTTTACAATATTTGCAATATTTTCATTGTTAACATGCAATATATGAATGCATGTCTGGATGATGTGTAATGGGGCAATACCACACCTTAATGTATTCACTGTAGAAGAAAAAGTATGTATCATCTTACTATAAAATAAAGTGGAGAAAACACAAATAAGACTTTTTTCCACACAGGTTTAATCGGCTATTTCCTGATATTCTTCAATGCGTTCTGATATTGACTGGTAATTGTGTTTGATACTTTCTTAGACTATTTCTGCCTCTGGCTGATGTGTATTTTCTTTCCAAACTCCACCAGAGCCTATGATTACACAGCATCCTATCTGTGGAAAACGGCAGTGCAGGGATAGGGAAGAAAACTATAGGCATCCAAAGAAGCCCGGCTAGCTCAGTCGGTAGAGCATGAGACTCTTAATCTCAGGGTCGTGGGTTCGAGCCCCACGTTGGGCGAAAACAACTAAAATTTTAGTGCTTTTTGACCAAAAAAATAGAAATTGAAAGTCTCTTTACAATATTTGCAATATTTTCATTGTTAACATGCAATATATGAATGCATGTCTGGATGATGTGTAATGGGGCAATACCACACCTTAATGTATTCACTGTAAAAGAAAAAGTATGTATCATCTTACTATAAAATAAAGTGGAGAAAACACAAATAAGACTTTTTTCCACACAGGTTTAATCGGCTATTTCCTGATATTCTTCAATGCGTTCGGATATTGACTGGTAATTGTGTTTGATACTTTCTTAGACTATTTCTGCCTCTGGCTGATGTGTATTTTCTTTCCAAACTCCACCAGAGCCTATGATTACACAGCATCCTATCTGTGGAAAACGGCAGTGCAGGGATAGGGAAGAAAACTATAGGCACCCAAAGGAGCCCGGCTAGCTCAGTCGGTAGAGCATGAGACTCTTAATCTCAGGGTCGTGGGTTTGAGCCCCACGTTGGGCGAAAACAACTAAAATTTTAGTGCTTTTTGACCAAAAAAATAGAAATTGAAAGTCTCTTTACAATATTTGCAATATTTTCATTGTTAACATGCAATATATGAATGCATGTCTGGATGATGTGTAATGGGGCAATACCACACCTTAATGTATTCACTGTAAAAGAAAAAGTATGTATCATCTTACTATAAAATAAAGTGGAGAAAACACAAATAAGACTTTTTTCCACACAGGTTTAATCGGCTATTTCCTGATATTCTTCAATGCGTTCGGATATTGACTGGTAATTGTGTTTGATACTTTCTTAGACTATTTCTGCCTCTGGCTGATGTGTATTTTCTTTCCAAACTCCACCAGAGCCTATGATTACACAGCATCCTATCTGTGGAAAACGGCAGTGCAGGGATAGGGAAGAAAACTATAGGCACCCAAAGGAGCCCGGCTAGCTCAGTCGGTAGAGCATGAGACTCTTAATCTCAGGGTCGTGGGTTTGAGCCCCACGTTGGGCGAAAACAACTAAAATTTTAGTGCTTTTTGACCAAAAAAATAGAAATTGAAAGTCTCTTTACAATATTTGCAATATTTTCATTGTTAACATGCAATATATGAATGCATGTCTGGATGATGTGTAATGGGGCAATACCACACCTTAATGTATTCACTGTAGAAGAAAAAGTATGTATCATCTTACTATAAAATAAAGTGGAGAAAACACAAATAAGACTTTTTTCCACACAGGTTTAATCGGCTATTTCCTGATATTCTTCAATGCGTTCTGATATTGACTGGTAATTGTGTTTGATACTTTCTTAGACTATTTCTGCCTCTGGCTGATGTGTATTTTCTTTCCAAACTCCACCAGAGCCTATGATTACACAGCATCCTATCTGTGGAAAACGGCAGTGCAGGGATAGGGAAGAAAACTATAGGCATCCAAAGGAGCCCGGCTAGCTCAGTCGGTAGAGCATGAGACTCTTAATCTCAGGGTCGTGGGTTCGAGCCCCACGTTGGGCGAAAACAACTAAAATTGTAGTGCTTTTTGACCAAAAAAATAGAAATTGAAAGTCTCTTTACAATATTTGCAATATTTTCATTGTTAACATGCAATATATGAATGCATGTCTGGATGATGTGTAATGGGGCAATACCACACCTTAATGTATTCACTGTAGAAGAAAAAGTATGTATCATCTTACTATAAAATAAAGTGGAGAAAACACAAATAAGACTTTTTTCCACACAGGTTTAATCGGCTATTTCCTGATATTCTTCAATGCGTTCTGATATTGACTGGTAATTGTGTTTGATACTTTCTTAGACTATTTCTGCCTCTGGCTGATGTGTATTTTCTTTCCAAACTCCACCAGAGCCTATGATTACACAGCATCCTATCTGTGGAAAACGGCAGTGCAGGGATAGGGAAGAAAACTATAGGCATCCAAAGGAGCCCGGCTAGCTCAGTCGGTAGAGCATGAGACTCTTAATCTCAGGGTCGTGGGTTCGAGCCCCACGTTGGGCGAAAACAACTAAAATTTTAGTGCTTTTTGACCAAAAAAATAGAAATTGAAAGTCTCTTTACAATATTTGCAATATTTTCATTGTTAACATGCAATATATGAATGCATGTCTGGATGATGTGTAATGGGGCAATACCACACCTTAATGTATTCACTGTAAAAGAAAAAGTATGTATCATCTTACTATAAAATAAAGTGGAGAAAACACAAATAAGACTTTTTTCCACACAGGTTTAATCGGCTATTTCCTGATATTCTTCAATGCGTTCTGATATTGACTGGTAATTGTGTTTGATACTTTCTTAGACTATTTCTGCCTCTGGCTGATGTGTATTTTCTTTCCAAACTCCACCAGAGCCTATGATTACACAGCATCCTATCTGTGGAAAACGGCAGTGCAGGGATAGGGAAGAAAACTATAGGCATCCAAAGGAGCCCGGCTAGCTCAGTCGGTAGAGCATGAGACTCTTAATCTCAGGGTCGTGGGTTCGAGCCCCACGTTGGGCGAAAACAACTAAAATTGTAGTGCTTTTTGACCAAAAAAATAGAAATTGAAAGTCTCTTTACAATATTTGCAATATTTTCATTGTTAACATGCAATATATGAATGCATGTCTGGATGATGTGTAATGGGGCAATACCACACCTTAATGTATTCACTGTAGAAGAAAAAGTATGTATCATCTTACTATAAAATAAAGTGGAGAAAACACAAATAAGACTTTTTTCCACACAGGTTTAATCGGCTATTTCCTGATATTCTTCAATGCGTTCTGATATTGACTGGTAATTGTGTTTGATACTTTCTTAGACTATTTCTGCCTCTGGCTGATGTGTATTTTCTTTCCAAACTCCACCAGAGCCTATGATTACACAGCATCCTATCTGTGGAAAACGGCAGTGCAGGGATAGGGAAGAAAACTATAGGCATCCAAAGGAGCCTGGCTAGCTCAGTCGGTAGAGCATGAGACTCTTAATCTCAGGGTCGTGGGTTCGAGCCCCACGTTGGGCGAAAACAACTAAAATTGTAGTGCTTTTTGACCAAAAAAATAGAAATTGAAAGTCTCTTTACAATATTTGCAATATTTTCATTGTTAACATGCAATATATGAATGCATGTCTGGATGATGTGTAATGGGGCAATACCACACCTTAATGTATTCACTGTAGAAGAAAAAGTATGTATCATCTTACTATAAAATAAAGTGGAGAAAACACAAATAAGACTTTTTTCCACACAGGTTTAATCGGCTATTTCCTGATATTCTTCAATGCGTTCTGATATTGACTGGTAATTGTGTTTGATACTTTCTTAGACTATTTCTGCCTCTGGCTGATGTGTATTTTCTTTCCAAACTCCACCAGAGCCTATGATTACACAGCATCCTATCTGTGGAAAACGGCAGTGCAGGGATAGGGAAGAAAACTATAGGCATCTAAAGGAGCCCGGCTAGCTCAGTCGGTAGAGCATGAGACTCTTAATCTCAGGGTCGTGGGTTCGAGCCCCACGTTGGGCGAAAACAACTAAAATTTTAGTGCTTTTTGACCAAAAAAATAGAAATTGAAAGTCTCTTTACAATATTTGCAATATTTTCATTGTTAACATGCAATATATGAATGCATGTCTGGATGATGTGTAATGGGGCAATACCACACCTTAATGTATTCACTGTAAAAGAAAAAGTATGTATCATCTTACTATAAAATAAAGTGGAGAAAACACAAATAAGACTTTTTTCCACACAGGTTTAATCGGCTATTTCCTGATATTCTTCAATGCGTTCGGATATTGACTGGTAATTGTGTTTGATACTTTCTTAGACTATTTCTGCCTCTGGCTGATGTGTATTTTCTTTCCAAACTCCACCAGAGCCTATGATTACACAGCATCCTATCTGTGGAAAACGGCAGTGCAGGGATAGGGAAGAAAACTATAGGCACCCAAAGGAGCCCGGCTAGCTCAGTCGGTAGAGCATGAGACTCTTAATCTCAGGGTCGTGGGTTTGAGCCCCACGTTGGGCGAAAACAACTAAAATTTTAGTGCTTTTTGACCAAAAAAATAGAAATTGAAAGTCTCTTTACAATATTTGCAATATTTTCATTGTTAACATGCAATATATGAATGCATGTCTGGATGATGTGTAATGGGGCAATACCACACCTTAATGTATTCACTGTAGAAGAAAAAGTATGTATCATCTTACTATAAAATAAAGTGGAGAAAACACAAATAAGACTTTTTTCCACACAGGTTTAATCGGCTATTTCCTGATATTCTTCAATGCGTTCTGATATTGACTGGTAATTGTGTTTGATACTTTCTTAGACTATTTCTGCCTCTGGCTGATGTGTATTTTCTTTCCAAACTCCACCAGAGCCTATGATTACACAGCATCCTATCTGTGGAAAACGGCAGTGCAGGGATAGGGAAGAAAACTATAGGCATCCAAAGGAGCCCGGCTAGCTCAGTCGGTAGAGCATGAGACTCTTAATCTCAGGGTCGTGGGTTCGAGCCCCACGTTGGGCGAAAACAACTAAAATTGTAGTGCTTTTTGACCAAAAAAATAGAAATTGAAAGTCTCTTTACAATATTTGCAATATTTTCATTGTTAACATGCAATATATGAATGCATGTCTGGATGATGTGTAATGGGGCAATACCACACCTTAATGTATTCACTGTAGAAGAAAAAGTATGTATCATCTTACTATAAAATAAAGTGGAGAAAACACAAATAAGACTTTTTTCCACACAGGTTTAATCGGCTATTTCCTGATATTCTTCAATGCGTTCTGATATTGACTGGTAATTGTGTTTGATACTTTCTTAGACTATTTCTGCCTCTGGCTGATGTGTATTTTCTTTCCAAACTCCACCAGAGCCTATGATTACACAGCATCCTATCTGTGGAAAACGGCAGTGCAGGGATAGGGAAGAAAACTATAGGCATCCAAAGGAGCCCGGCTAGCTCAGTCGGTAGAGCATGAGACTCTTAATCTCAGGGTCGTGGGTTCGAGCCCCACGTTGGGCGAAAACAACTAAAATTTTAGTGCTTTTTGACCAAAAAAATAGAAATTGAAAGTCTCTTTACAATATTTGCAATATTTTCATTGTTAACATGCAATATATGAATGCATGTCTGGATGATGTGTAATGGGGCAATACCACACCTTAATGTATTCACTGTAAAAGAAAAAGTATGTATCATCTTACTATAAAATAAAGTGGAGAAAACACAAATAAGACTTTTTTCCACACAGGTTTAATCGGCTATTTCCTGATATTCTTCAATGCGTTCTGATATTGACTGGTAATTGTGTTTGATACTTTCTTAGACTATTTCTGCCTCTGGCTGATGTGTATTTTCTTTCCAAACTCCACCAGAGCCTATGATTACACAGCATCCTATCTGTGGAAAACGGCAGTGCAGGGATAGGGAAGAAAACTATAGGCATCCAAAGGAGCCCGGCTAGCTCAGTCGGTAGAGCATGAGACTCTTAATCTCAGGGTCGTGGGTTCGAGCCCCACGTTGGGCGAAAACAACTAAAATTGTAGTGCTTTTTGACCAAAAAAATAGAAATTGAAAGTCTCTTTACAATATTTGCAATATTTTCATTGTTAACATGCAATATATGAATGCATGTCTGGATGATGTGTAATGGGGCAATACCACACCTTAATGTATTCACTGTAGAAGAAAAAGTATGTATCATCTTACTATAAAATAAAGTGGAGAAAACACAAATAAGACTTTTTTCCACACAGGTTTAATCGGCTATTTCCTGATATTCTTCAATGCGTTCTGATATTGACTGGTAATTGTGTTTGATACTTTCTTAGACTATTTCTGCCTCTGGCTGATGTGTATTTTCTTTCCAAACTCCACCAGAGCCTATGATTACACAGCATCCTATCTGTGGAAAACGGCAGTGCAGGGATAGGGAAGAAAACTATAGGCATCCAAAGGAGCCTGGCTAGCTCAGTCGGTAGAGCATGAGACTCTTAATCTCAGGGTCGTGGGTTCGAGCCCCACGTTGGGCGAAAACAACTAAAATTGTAGTGCTTTTTGACCAAAAAAATAGAAATTGAAAGTCTCTTTACAATATTTGCAATATTTTCATTGTTAACATGCAATATATGAATGCATGTCTGGATGATGTGTAATGGGGCAATACCACACCTTAATGTATTCACTGTAGAAGAAAAAGTATGTATCATCTTACTATAAAATAAAGTGGAGAAAACACAAATAAGACTTTTTTCCACACAGGTTTAATCGGCTATTTCCTGATATTCTTCAATGCGTTCTGATATTGACTGGTAATTGTGTTTGATACTTTCTTAGACTATTTCTGCCTCTGGCTGATGTGTATTTTCTTTCCAAACTCCACCAGAGCCTATGATTACACAGCATCCTATCTGTGGAAAACGGCAGTGCAGGGATAGGGAAGAAAACTATAGGCATCTAAAGGAGCCCGGCTAGCTCAGTCGGTAGAGCATGAGACTCTTAATCTCAGGGTCGTGGGTTCGAGCCCCACGTTGGGCGAAAACAACTAAAATTTTAGTGCTTTTTGACCAAAAAAATAGAAATTGAAAGTCTCTTTACAATATTTGCAATATTTTCATTGTTAACATGCAATATATGAATGCATGTCTGGATGATGTGTAATGGGGCAATACCACACCTTAATGTATTCACTGTAAAAGAAAAAGTATGTATCATCTTACTATAAAATAAAGTGGAGAAAACACAAATAAGACTTTTTTCCACACAGGTTTAATCGGCTATTTCCTGATATTCTTCAATGCGTTCTGATATTGACTGGTAATTGTGTTTGATACTTTCTTAGACTATTTCTGCCTCTGGCTGATGTGTATTTTCTTTCCAAACTCCACCAGAGCCTATGATTACACAGCATCCTATCTGTGGAAAACGGCAGTGCAGGGATAGGGAAGAAAACTATAGGCATCCAAAGGAGCCCGGCTAGCTCAGTCGGTAGAGCATGAGACTCTTAATCTCAGGGTCGTGGGTTCGAGCCCCACGTTGGGCGAAAACAACTAAAATTGTAGTGCTTTTTGACCAAAAAAATAGAAATTGAAAGTCTCTTTACAATATTTGCAATATTTTCATTGTTAACATGCAATATATGAATGCATGTCTGGATGATGTGTAATGGGGCAATACCACACCTTAATGTATTCACTGTAGAAGAAAAAGTATGTATCATCTTACTATAAAATAAAGTGGAGAAAACACAAATAAGACTTTTTTCCACACAGGTTTAATCGGCTATTTCCTGATATTCTTCAATGCGTTCTGATATTGACTGGTAATTGTGTTTGATACTTTCTTAGACTATTTCTGCCTCTGGCTGATGTGTATTTTCTTTCCAAACTCCACCAGAGCCTATGATTACACAGCATCCTATCTGTGGAAAACGGCAGTGCAGGGATAGGGAAGAAAACTATAGGCATCCAAAGAAGCCCGGCTAGCTCAGTCGGTAGAGCATGAGACTCTTAATCTCAGGGTCGTGGGTTCGAGCCCCACGTTGGGCGAAAACAACTAAAATTGTAGTGCTTTTTGACCAAAAAAATAGAAATTGAAAGTCTCTTTACAATATTTGCAATATTTTCATTGTTAACATGCAATATATGAATGCATGTCTGGATGATGTGTAATGGGGCAATACCACACCTTAATGTATTCACTGTAAAAGAAAAAGTATGTATCATCTTACTATAAAATAAAGTGGAGAAAACACAAATAAGACTTTTTTCCACACAGGTTTAATCGGCTATTTCCTGATATTCTTCAATGCGTTCGGATATTGACTGGTAATTGTGTTTGATACTTTCTTAGACTATTTCTGCCTCTGGCTGATGTGTATTTTCTTTCCAAACTCCACCAGAGCCTATGATTACACAGCATCCTATCTGTGGAAAACGGCAGTGCAGGGATAGGGAAGAAAACTATAGGCATCCAAAGGAGCCCGGCTAGCTCAGTCGGTAGAGCATGAGACTCTTAATCTCAGGGTCGTGGGTTTGAGCCCCACGTTGGGCGAAAACAACTAAAATTTTAGTGCTTTTTGACCAAAAAAATAGAAATTGAAAGTCTCTTTACAATATTTGCAATATTTTCATTGTTAACATGCAATATATGAATGCATGTCTGGATGATGTGTAATGGGGCAATACCACACCTTAATGTATTCACTGTAGAAGAAAAAGTATGTATCATCTTACTATAAAATAAAGTGGAGAAAACACAAATAAGACTTTTTTCCACACAGGTTTAATCGGCTATTTCCTGATATTCTTCAATGCGTTCTGATATTGACTGGTAATTGTGTTTGATACTTTCTTAGACTATTTCTGCCTCTGGCTGATGTGTATTTTCTTTCCAAACTCCACCAGAGCCTATGATTACACAGCATCCTATCTGTGGAAAACGGCAGTGCAGGGATAGGGAAGAAAACTATAGGCATCCAAAGGAGCCCGGCTAGCTCAGTCGGTAGAGCATGAGACTCTTAATCTCAGGGTCGTGGGTTCGAGCCCCACGTTGGGCGAAAACAACTAAAATTGTAGTGCTTTTTGACCAAAAAAATAGAAATTGAAAGTCTCTTTACAATATTTGCAATATTTTCATTGTTAACATGCAATATATGAATGCATGTCTGGATGATGTGTAATGGGGCAATACCACACCTTAATGTATTCACTGTAGAAGAAAAAGTATGTATCATCTTACTATAAAATAAAGTGGAGAAAACACAAATAAGACTTTTTTCCACACAGGTTTAATCGGCTATTTCCTGATATTCTTCAATGCGTTCTGATATTGACTGGTAATTGTGTTTGATACTTTCTTAGACTATTTCTGCCTCTGGCTGATGTGTATTTTCTTTCCAAACTCCACCAGAGCCTATGATTACACAGCATCCTATCTGTGGAAAACGGCAGTGCAGGGATAGGGAAGAAAACTATAGGCATCCAAAGAAGCCCGGCTAGCTCAGTCGGTAGAGCATGAGACTCTTAATCTCAGGGTCGTGGGTTCGAGCCCCACGTTGGGCGAAAACAACTAAAATTTTAGTGCTTTTTGACCAAAAAAATAGAAATTGAAAGTCTCTTTACAATATTTGCAATATTTTCATTGTTAACATGCAATATATGAATGCATGTCTGGATGATGTGTAATGGGGCAATACCACACCTTAATGTATTCACTGTAAAAGAAAAAGTATGTATCATCTTACTATAAAATAAAGTGGAGAAAACACAAATAAGACTTTTTTCCACACAGGTTTAATCGGCTATTTCCTGATATTCTTCAATGCGTTCGGATATTGACTGGTAATTGTGTTTGATACTTTCTTAGACTATTTCTGCCTCTGGCTGATGTGTATTTTCTTTCCAAACTCCACCAGAGCCTATGATTACACAGCATCCTATCTGTGGAAAACGGCAGTGCAGGGATAGGGAAGAAAACTATAGGCATCCAAAGGAGCCCGGCTAGCTCAGTCGGTAGAGCATGAGACTCTTAATCTCAGGGTCGTGGGTTTGAGCCCCACGTTGGGCGAAAACAACTAAAATTTTAGTGCTTTTTGACCAAAAAAATAGAAATTGAAAGTCTCTTTACAATATTTGCAATATTTTCATTGTTAACATGCAATATATGAATGCATGTCTGGATGATGTGTAATGGGGCAATACCACACCTTAATGTATTCACTGTAGAAGAAAAAGTATGTATCATCTTACTATAAAATAAAGTGGAGAAAACACAAATAAGACTTTTTTCCACACAGGTTTAATCGGCTATTTCCTGATATTCTTCAATGCGTTCTGATATTGACTGGTAATTGTGTTTGATACTTTCTTAGACTATTTCTGCCTCTGGCTGATGTGTATTTTCTTTCCAAACTCCACCAGAGCCTATGATTACACAGCATCCTATCTGTGGAAAACGGCAGTGCAGGGATAGGGAAGAAAACTATAGGCATCCAAAGGAGCCCGGCTAGCTCAGTCGGTAGAGCATGAGACTCTTAATCTCAGGGTCGTGGGTTCGAGCCCCACGTTGGGCGAAAACAACTAAAATTGTAGTGCTTTTTGACCAAAAAAATAGAAATTGAAAGTCTCTTTACAATATTTGCAATATTTTCATTGTTAACATGCAATATATGAATGCATGTCTGGATGATGTGTAATGGGGCAATACCACACCTTAATGTATTCACTGTAGAAGAAAAAGTATGTATCATCTTACTATAAAATAAAGTGGAGAAAACACAAATAAGACTTTTTTCCACACAGGTTTAATCGGCTATTTCCTGATATTCTTCAATGCGTTCTGATATTGACTGGTAATTGTGTTTGATACTTTCTTAGACTATTTCTGCCTCTGGCTGATGTGTATTTTCTTTCCAAACTCCACCAGAGCCTATGATTACACAGCATCCTATCTGTGGAAAACGGCAGTGCAGGGATAGGGAAGAAAACTATAGGCATCCAAAGAAGCCCGGCTAGCTCAGTCGGTAGAGCATGAGACTCTTAATCTCAGGGTCGTGGGTTCGAGCCCCACGTTGGGCGAAAACAACTAAAATTTTAGTGCTTTTTGACCAAAAAAATAGAAATTGAAAGTCTCTTTACAATATTTGCAATATTTTCATTGTTAACATGCAATATATGAATGCATGTCTGGATGATGTGTAATGGGGCAATACCACACCTTAATGTATTCACTGTAAAAGAAAAAGTATGTATCATCTTACTATAAAATAAAGTGGAGAAAACACAAATAAGACTTTTTTCCACACAGGTTTAATCGGCTATTTCCTGATATTCTTCAATGCGTTCGGATATTGACTGGTAATTGTGTTTGATACTTTCTTAGACTATTTCTGCCTCTGGCTGATGTGTATTTTCTTTCCAAACTCCACCAGAGCCTATGATTACACAGCATCCTATCTGTGGAAAACGGCAGTGCAGGGATAGGGAAGAAAACTATAGGCACCCAAAGGAGCCCGGCTAGCTCAGTCGGTAGAGCATGAGACTCTTAATCTCAGGGTCGTGGGTTTGAGCCCCACGTTGGGCGAAAACAACTAAAATTTTAGTGCTTTTTGACCAAAAAAATAGAAATTGAAAGTCTCTTTACAATATTTGCAATATTTTCATTGTTAACATGCAATATATGAATGCATGTCTGGATGATGTGTAATGGGGCAATACCACACCTTAATGTATTCACTGTAGAAGAAAAAGTATGTATCATCTTACTATAAAATAAAGTGGAGAAAACACAAATAAGACTTTTTTCCACACAGGTTTAATCGGCTATTTCCTGATATTCTTCAATGCGTTCTGATATTGACTGGTAATTGTGTTTGATACTTTCTTAGACTATTTCTGCCTCTGGCTGATGTGTATTTTCTTTCCAAACTCCACCAGAGCCTATGATTACACAGCATCCTATCTGTGGAAAACGGCAGTGCAGGGATAGGGAAGAAAACTATAGGCATCCAAAGGAGCCCGGCTAGCTCAGTCGGTAGAGCATGAGACTCTTAATCTCAGGGTCGTGGGTTCGAGCCCCACGTTGGGCGAAAACAACTAAAATTGTAGTGCTTTTTGACCAAAAAAATAGAAATTGAAAGTCTCTTTACAATATTTGCAATATTTTCATTGTTAACATGCAATATATGAATGCATGTCTGGATGATGTGTAATGGGGCAATACCACACCTTAATGTATTCACTGTAGAAGAAAAAGTATGTATCATCTTACTATAAAATAAAGTGGAGAAAACACAAATAAGACTTTTTTCCACACAGGTTTAATCGGCTATTTCCTGATATTCTTCAATGCGTTCTGATATTGACTGGTAATTGTGTTTGATACTTTCTTAGACTATTTCTGCCTCTGGCTGATGTGTATTTTCTTTCCAAACTCCACCAGAGCCTATGATTACACAGCATCCTATCTGTGGAAAACGGCAGTGCAGGGATAGGGAAGAAAACTATAGGCATCCAAAGGAGCCCGGCTAGCTCAGTCGGTAGAGCATGAGACTCTTAATCTCAGGGTCGTGGGTTCGAGCCCCACGTTGGGCGAAAACAACTAAAATTTTAGTGCTTTTTGACCAAAAAAATAGAAATTGAAAGTCTCTTTACAATATTTGCAATATTTTCATTGTTAACATGCAATATATGAATGCATGTCTGGATGATGTGTAATGGGGCAATACCACACCTTAATGTATTCACTGTAAAAGAAAAAGTATGTATCATCTTACTATAAAATAAAGTGGAGAAAACACAAATAAGACTTTTTTCCACACAGGTTTAATCGGCTATTTCCTGATATTCTTCAATGCGTTCTGATATTGACTGGTAATTGTGTTTGATACTTTCTTAGACTATTTCTGCCTCTGGCTGATGTGTATTTTCTTTCCAAACTCCACCAGAGCCTATGATTACACAGCATCCTATCTGTGGAAAACGGCAGTGCAGGGATAGGGAAGAAAACTATAGGCATCCAAAGGAGCCCGGCTAGCTCAGTCGGTAGAGCATGAGACTCTTAATCTCAGGGTCGTGGGTTCGAGCCCCACGTTGGGCGAAAACAACTAAAATTGTAGTGCTTTTTGACCAAAAAAATAGAAATTGAAAGTCTCTTTACAATATTTGCAATATTTTCATTGTTAACATGCAATATATGAATGCATGTCTGGATGATGTGTAATGGGGCAATACCACACCTTAATGTATTCACTGTAGAAGAAAAAGTATGTATCATCTTACTATAAAATAAAGTGGAGAAAACACAAATAAGACTTTTTTCCACACAGGTTTAATCGGCTATTTCCTGATATTCTTCAATGCGTTCTGATATTGACTGGTAATTGTGTTTGATACTTTCTTAGACTATTTCTGCCTCTGGCTGATGTGTATTTTCTTTCCAAACTCCACCAGAGCCTATGATTACACAGCATCCTATCTGTGGAAAACGGCAGTGCAGGGATAGGGAAGAAAACTATAGGCATCCAAAGAAGCCCGGCTAGCTCAGTCGGTAGAGCATGAGACTCTTAATCTCAGGGTCGTGGGTTCGAGCCCCACGTTGGGCGAAAACAACTAAAATTTTAGTGCTTTTTGACCAAAAAAATAGAAATTGAAAGTCTCTTTACAATATTTGCAATATTTTCATTGTTAACATGCAATATATGAATGCATGTCTGGATGATGTGTAATGGGGCAATACCACACCTTAATGTATTCACTGTAAAAGAAAAAGTATGTATCATCTTACTATAAAATAAAGTGGAGAAAACACAAATAAGACTTTTTTCCACACAGGTTTAATCGGCTATTTCCTGATATTCTTCAATGCGTTCGGATATTGACTGGTAATTGTGTTTGATACTTTCTTAGACTATTTCTGCCTCTGGCTGATGTGTATTTTCTTTCCAAACTCCACCAGAGCCTATGATTACACAGCATCCTATCTGTGGAAAACGGCAGTGCAGGGATAGGGAAGAAAACTATAGGCACCCAAAGGAGCCCGGCTAGCTCAGTCGGTAGAGCATGAGACTCTTAATCTCAGGGTCGTGGGTTTGAGCCCCACGTTGGGCGAAAACAACTAAAATTTTAGTGCTTTTTGACCAAAAAAATAGAAATTGAAAGTCTCTTTACAATATTTGCAATATTTTCATTGTTAACATGCAATATATGAATGCATGTCTGGATGATGTGTAATGGGGCAATACCACACCTTAATGTATTCACTGTAGAAGAAAAAGTATGTATCATCTTACTATAAAATAAAGTGGAGAAAACACAAATAAGACTTTTTTCCACACAGGTTTAATCGGCTATTTCCTGATATTCTTCAATGCGTTCTGATATTGACTGGTAATTGTGTTTGATACTTTCTTAGACTATTTCTGCCTCTGGCTGATGTGTATTTTCTTTCCAAACTCCACCAGAGCCTATGATTACACAGCATCCTATCTGTGGAAAACGGCAGTGCAGGGATAGGGAAGAAAACTATAGGCATCCAAAGGAGCCCGGCTAGCTCAGTCGGTAGAGCATGAGACTCTTAATCTCAGGGTCGTGGGTTCGAGCCCCACGTTGGGCGAAAACAACTAAAATTGTAGTGCTTTTTGACCAAAAAAATAGAAATTGAAAGTCTCTTTACAATATTTGCAATATTTTCATTGTTAACATGCAATATATGAATGCATGTCTGGATGATGTGTAATGGGGCAATACCACACCTTAATGTATTCACTGTAGAAGAAAAAGTATGTATCATCTTACTATAAAATAAAGTGGAGAAAACACAAATAAGACTTTTTTCCACACAGGTTTAATCGGCTATTTCCTGATATTCTTCAATGCGTTCTGATATTGACTGGTAATTGTGTTTGATACTTTCTTAGACTATTTCTGCCTCTGGCTGATGTGTATTTTCTTTCCAAACTCCACCAGAGCCTATGATTACACAGCATCCTATCTGTGGAAAACGGCAGTGCAGGGATAGGGAAGAAAACTATAGGCATCCAAAGGAGCCCGGCTAGCTCAGTCGGTAGAGCATGAGACTCTTAATCTCAGGGTCGTGGGTTCGAGCCCCACGTTGGGCGAAAACAACTAAAATTGTAGTGCTTTTTGACCAAAAAAATAGAAATTGAAAGTCTCTTTACAATATTTGCAATATTTTCATTGTTAACATGCAATATATGAATGCATGTCTGGATGATGTGTAATGGGGCAATACCACACCTTAATGTATTCACTGTAGAAGAAAAAGTATGTATCATCTTACTATAAAATAAAGTGGAGAAAACACAAATAAGACTTTTTTCCACACAGGTTTAATCGGCTATTTCCTGATATTCTTCAATGCGTTCTGATATTGACTGGTAATTGTGTTTGATACTTTCTTAGACTATTTCTGCCTCTGGCTGATGTGTATTTTCTTTCCAAACTCCACCAGAGCCTATGATTACACAGCATCCTATCTGTGGAAAACGGCAGTGCAGGGATAGGGAAGAAAACTATAGGCATCCAAAGAAGCCCGGCTAGCTCAGTCGGTAGAGCATGAGACTCTTAATCTCAGGGTCGTGGGTTCGAGCCCCACGTTGGGCGAAAACAACTAAAATTTTAGTGCTTTTTGACCAAAAAAATAGAAATTGAAAGTCTCTTTACAATATTTGCAATATTTTCATTGTTAACATGCAATATATGAATGCATGTCTGGATGATGTGTAATGGGGCAATACCACACCTTAATGTATTCACTGTAAAAGAAAAAGTATGTATCATCTTACTATAAAATAAAGTGGAGAAAACACAAATAAGACTTTTTTCCACACAGGTTTAATCGGCTATTTCCTGATATTCTTCAATGCGTTCGGATATTGACTGGTAATTGTGTTTGATACTTTCTTAGACTATTTCTGCCTCTGGCTGATGTGTATTTTCTTTCCAAACTCCACCAGAGCCTATGATTACACAGCATCCTATCTGTGGAAAACGGCAGTGCAGGGATAGGGAAGAAAACTATAGGCACCCAAAGGAGCCCGGCTAGCTCAGTCGGTAGAGCATGAGACTCTTAATCTCAGGGTCGTGGGTTTGAGCCCCACGTTGGGCGAAAACAACTAAAATTTTAGTGCTTTTTGACCAAAAAAATAGAAATTGAAAGTCTCTTTACAATATTTGCAATATTTTCATTGTTAACATGCAATATATGAATGCATGTCTGGATGATGTGTAATGGGGCAATACCACACCTTAATGTATTCACTGTAGAAGAAAAAGTATGTATCATCTTACTATAAAATAAAGTGGAGAAAACACAAATAAGACTTTTTTCCACACAGGTTTAATCGGCTATTTCCTGATATTCTTCAATGCGTTCTGATATTGACTGGTAATTGTGTTTGATACTTTCTTAGACTATTTCTGCCTCTGGCTGATGTGTATTTTCTTTCCAAACTCCACCAGAGCCTATGATTACACAGCATCCTATCTGTGGAAAACGGCAGTGCAGGGATAGGGAAGAAAACTATAGGCATCCAAAGGAGCCCGGCTAGCTCAGTCGGTAGAGCATGAGACTCTTAATCTCAGGGTCGTGGGTTCGAGCCCCACGTTGGGCGAAAACAACTAAAATTGTAGTGCTTTTTGACCAAAAAAATAGAAATTGAAAGTCTCTTTACAATATTTGCAATATTTTCATTGTTAACATGCAATATATGAATGCATGTCTGGATGATGTGTAATGGGGCAATACCACACCTTAATGTATTCACTGTAGAAGAAAAAGTATGTATCATCTTACTATAAAATAAAGTGGAGAAAACACAAATAAGACTTTTTTCCACACAGGTTTAATCGGCTATTTCCTGATATTCTTCAATGCGTTCTGATATTGACTGGTAATTGTGTTTGATACTTTCTTAGACTATTTCTGCCTCTGGCTGATGTGTATTTTCTTTCCAAACTCCACCAGAGCCTATGATTACACAGCATCCTATCTGTGGAAACGGCAGTGCAGGGATAGGGAAGAAAACTATAGGCATCCAAAGGAGCCCGGCTAGCTCAGTCGGTAGAGCATGAGACTCTTAATCTCAGGGTCGTGGGTTCGAGCCCCACGTTGGGCGAAAACAACTAAAATTTTAGTGCTTTTTGACCAAAAAAATAGAAATTGAAAGTCTCTTTACAATATTTGCAATATTTTCATTGTTAACATGCAATATATGAATGCATGTCTGGATGATGTGTAATGGGGCAATACCACACCTTAATGTATTCACTGTAAAAGAAAAAGTATGTATCATCTTACTATAAAATAAAGTGGAGAAAACACAAATAAGACTTTTTTCCACACAGGTTTAATCGGCTATTTCCTGATATTCTTCAATGCGTTCGGATATTGACTGGTAATTGTGTTTGATACTTTCTTAGACTATTTCTGCCTCTGGCTGATGTGTATTTTCTTTCCAAACTCCACCAGAGCCTATGATTACACAGCATCCTATCTGTGGAAAACGGCAGTGCAGGGATAGGGAAGAAAACTATAGGCATCCAAAGGAGTCCGGCTAGCTCAGTCGGTAGAGCATGAGACTCTTAATCTCAGGGTCGTGGGTTTGAGCCCCACGTTGGGCGAAAACAACTAAAATTTTAGTGCTTTTTGACCAAAAAAATAGAAATTGAAAGTCTCTTTACAATATTTGCAATATTTTCATTGTTAACATGCAATATATGAATGCATGTCTGGATGATGTGTAATGGGGCAATACCACACCTTAATGTATTCACTGTAGAAGAAAAAGTATGTATCATCTTACTATAAAATAAAGTGGAGAAAACACAAATAAGACTTTTTTCCACACAGGTTTAATCGGCTATTTCCTGATATTCTTCAATGCGTTCTGATATTGACTGGTAATTGTGTTTGATACTTTCTTAGACTATTTCTGCCTCTGGCTGATGTGTATTTTCTTTCCAAACTCCACCAGAGCCTATGATTACACAGCATCCTATCTGTGGAAAACGGCAGTGCAGGGATAGGGAAGAAAACTATAGGCATCCAAAGGAGCCCGGCTAGCTCAGTCGGTAGAGCATGAGACTCTTAATCTCAGGGTCGTGGGTTTGAGCCCCACGTTGGGCGAAAACAACTAAAATTTTAGTGCTTTTTGACCAAAAAAATAGAAATTGAAAGTCTCTTTACAATATTTGCAATATTTTCATTGTTAACATGCAATATATGAATGCATGTCTGGATGATGTGTAATGGGGCAATACCACACCTTAATGTATTCACTGTAGAAGAAAAAGTATGTATCATCTTACTATAAAATAAAGTGGAGAAAACACAAATAAGACTTTTTTCCACACAGGTTTAATCGGCTATTTCCTGATATTCTTCAATGCGTTCTGATATTGACTGGTAATTGTGTTTGATACTTTCTTAGACTATTTCTGCCTCTGGCTGATGTGTATTTTCTTTCCAAACTCCACCAGAGCCTATGATTACACAGCATCCTATCTGTGGAAAACGGCAGTGCAGGGATAGGGAAGAAAACTATAGGCATCCAAAGGAGCCCGGCTAGCTCAGTCGGTAGAGCATGAGACTCTTAATCTCAGGGTCGTGGGTTCGAGCCCCACGTTGGGCGAAAACAACTAAAATTTTAGTGCTTTTTGACCAAAAAAATAGAAATTGAAAGTCTCTTTACAATATTTGCAATATTTTCATTGTTAACATGCAATATATGAATGCATGTCTGGATGATGTGTAATGGGGCAATACCACACCTTAATGTATTCACTGTAAAAGAAAAAGTATGTATCATCTTACTATAAAATAAAGTGGAGAAAACACAAATAAGACTTTTTTCCACACAGGTTTAATCGGCTATTTCCTGATATTCCTCAATGCGTTCTGATATTGACTGGTAATTGTGTTTGATACTTTCTTAGACTATTTCTGCCTCTGGCTGATGTGTATTTTCTTTCCAAACTCCACCAGAGCCTATGATTACACAGCATCCTATCTGTGGAAAACGGCAGTGCAGGGATAGGGAAGAAAACTATAGGTATCCAAAGGAGCCCGGCTAGCTCAGTCGGTAGAGCATGAGACTCTTAATCTCAGGGTTATGGGTTCGAGCCCCACGTTGGGCAAAAACAACTAAAATTGTAGGACTTTTTGACCAAAAAAATACATCCTATCTGTGGAAAACGGCAGTGCAGGGATAGGGAAGAAAACTATAGGCATCCAAAGGAGCCCGGCTAGCTCAGTCGGTAGAGCATGAGACTCTTAATCTCAGGGTCGTGGGTTTGAGCCCCACGTTGGGCGAAAACAACTAAAATTTTAGTGCTTTTTGACCAAAAAAATAGAAATTGAAAGTCTCTTTACAATATTTGCAATATTTTCATTGTTAACATGCAATATATGAATGCATGTCTGGATGATGTGTAATGGGGCAATACCACACCTTAATGTATTCACTGTAGAAGAAAAAGTATGTATCATCTTACTATAAAATAAAGTGGAGAAAACACAAATAAGACTTTTTTCCACACAGGTTTAATCGGCTATTTCCTGATATTCTTCAATGCGTTCTGATATTGACTGGTAATTGTGTTTGATACTTTCTTAGACTATTTCTGCCTCTGGCTGATGTGTATTTTCTTTCCAAACTCCACCAGAGCCTATGATTACACAGCATCCTATCTGTGGAAAACGGCAGTGCAGGGATAGGGAAGAAAACTATATGCATCCAAAGGAGCCCGGCTAGCTCAGTCGGTAGAGCATGAGACTCTTAATCTCAGGGTCGTGGGTTCGAGCCCCACGTTGGGCGAAAACAACTAAAATTTTAGTGCTTTTTGACCAAAAAAATAGAAATTGAAAGTCTCTTTACAATATTTGCAATATTTTCATTGTTAACATGCAATATATGAATGCATGTCTGGATGATGTGTAATGGGGCAATACCACACCTTAATGTATTCACTGTAAAAGAAAAAGTATGTATCATCTTACTATAAAATAAAGTGGAGAAAACACAAATAAGACTTTTTTCCACACAGGTTTAATCGGCTATTTCCTGATATTCCTCAATGCGTTCTGATATTGACTGGTAATTGTGTTTGATACTTTCTTAGACTATTTCTGCCTCTGGCTGATGTGTATTTTCTTTCCAAACTCCACCAGAGCCTATGATTACACAGCATCCTATCTGTGGAAAACGGCAGTGCAGGGATAGGGAAGAAAACTATAGGTATCCAAAGGAGCCCGGCTAGCTCAGACTCTTAATCTCAGGGTCGTGGGTTCGAGCCCCACGTTGGGCGAAAACAACTAAAATTTTAGTGCTTTTTGACCAAAAAAATAGAAATTGAAAGTCTCTTTACAATATTTGCAATATTTTCATTGTTAACATGCAATATATGAATGCATGTCTGGATGATGTGTAATGGGGCAATACCACACCTTAATGTATTCACTGTAAAAGAAAAAGTATGTATCATCTTACTATAAAATAAAGTGGAGAAAACACAAATAAGACTTTTTTCCACACAGGTTTAATCGGCTATTTCCTGATATTCTTCAATGCGTTCGGATATTGACTGGTAATTGTGTTTGATACTTTCTTAGACTATTTCTGCCTCTGGCTGATGTGTATTTTCTTTCCAAACTCCACCAGAGCCTATGATTACACAGCATCCTATCTGTGGAAAACGGCAGTGCAGGGATAGGGAAGAAAACTATAGGCATCCAAAGGAGCCCGGCTAGCTCAGTCGGTAGAGCATGAGACTCTTAATCTCAGGGTCGTGGGTTTGAGCCCCACGTTGGGCGAAAACAACTAAAATTTTAGTGCTTTTTGACCAAAAAAATAGAAATTGAAAGTCTCTTTACAATATTTGCAATATTTTCATTGTTAACATGCAATATATGAATGCATGTCTGGATGATGTGTAATGGGGCAATACCACACCTTAATGTATTCACTGTAGAAGAAAAAGTATGTATCATCTTACTATAAAATAAAGTGGAGAAAACACAAATAAGACTTTTTTCCACACAGGTTTAATCGGCTATTTCCTGATATTCTTCAATGCGTTCTGATATTGACTGGTAATTGTGTTTGATACTTTCTTAGACTATTTCTGCCTCTGGCTGATGTGTATTTTCTTTCCAAACTCCACCAGAGCCTATGATTACACAGCATCCTATCTGTGGAAAACGGCAGTGCAGGGATAGGGAAGAAAACTATAGGCATCCAAAGGAGCCCGGCTAGCTCAGTCGGTAGAGCATGAGACTCTTAATCTCAGGGTCGTGGGTTTGAGCCCCACGTTGGGCGAAAACAACTAAAATTTTAGTGCTTTTTGACCAAAAAAATAGAAATTGAAAGTCTCTTTACAATATTTGCAATATTTTCATTGTTAACATGCAATATATGAATGCATGTCTGGATGATGTGTAATGGGGCAATACCACACCTTAATGTATTCACTGTAGAAGAAAAAGTATGTATCATCTTACTATAAAATAAAGTGGAGAAAACACAAATAAGACTTTTTTCCACACAGGTTTAATCGGCTATTTCCTGATATTCTTCAATGCGTTCTGATATTGACTGGTAATTGTGTTTGATACTTTCTTAGACTATTTCTGCCTCTGGCTGATGTGTATTTTCTTTCCAAACTCCACCAGAGCCTATGATTACACAGCATCCTATCTGTGGAAAACGGCAGTGCAGGGATAGGGAAGAAAACTATAGGCATCCAAAGGAGCCCGGCTAGCTCAGTCGGTAGAGCATGAGACTCTTAATCTCAGGGTCGTGGGTTCGAGCCCCACGTTGGGCGAAAACAACTAAAATTGTAGTGCTTTTTGACCAAAAAAATAGAAATTGAAAGTCTCTTTACAATATTTGCAATATTTTCATTGTTAACATGCAATATATGAATGCATGTCTGGATGATGTGTAATGGGGCAATACCACACCTTAATGTATTCACTGTAGAAGAAAAAGTATGTATCATCTTACTATAAAATAAAGTGGAGAAAACACAAATAAGACTTTTTTCCACACAGGTTTAATCGGCTATTTCCTGATATTCTTCAATGCGTTCTGATATTGACTGGTAATTGTGTTTGATACTTTCTTAGACTATTTCTGCCTCTGGCTGATGTGTATTTTCTTTCCAAACTCCACCAGAGCCTATGATTACACAGCATCCTATCTGTGGAAAACGGCAGTGCAGGGATAGGGAAGAAAACTATAGGCATCCAAAGGAGCCCGGCTAGCTCAGTCGGTAGAGCATGAGACTCTTAATCTCAGGGTCGTGGGTTCGAGCCCCACGTTGGGCGAAAACAACTAAAATTTTAGTGCTTTTTGACCAAAAAAATAGAAATTGAAAGTCTCTTTACAATATTTGCAATATTTTCATTGTTAACATGCAATATATGAATGCATGTCTGGATGATGTGTAATGGGGCAATACCACACCTTAATGTATTCACTGTAAAAGAAAAAGTATGTATCATCTTACTATAAAATAAAGTGGAGAAAACACAAATAAGACTTTTTTCCACACAGGTTTAATCGGCTATTTCCTGATATTCTTCAATGCGTTCGGATATTGACTGGTAATTGTGTTTGATACTTTCTTAGACTATTTCTGCCTCTGGCTGATGTGTATTTTCTTTCCAAACTCCACCAGAGCCTATGATTACACAGCATCCTATCTGTGGAAAACGGCAGTGCAGGGATAGGGAAGAAAACTATAGGCACCCAAAGGAGCCCGGCTAGCTCAGTCGGTAGAGCATGAGACTCTTAATCTCAGGGTCGTGGGTTTGAGCCCCACGTTGGACGAAAACAACTAAAATTTTAGTGCTTTTTGACCAAAAAAATAGAAATTGAAAGTCTCTTTACAATATTTGCAATATTTTCATTGTTAACATGCAATATATGAATGCATGTCTGGATGATGTGTAATGGGGCAATACCACACCTTAATGTATTCACTGTAGAAGAAAAAGTATGTATCATCTTACTATAAAATAAAGTGGAGAAAACACAAATAAGACTTTTTTCCACACAGGTTTAATCGGCTATTTCCTGATATTCTTCAATGCGTTCTGATATTGACTGGTAATTGTGTTTGATACTTTCTTAGACTATTTCTGCCTCTGGCTGATGTGTATTTTCTTTCCAAACTCCACCAGAGCCTATGATTACACAGCATCCTATCTGTGGAAAACGGCAGTGCAGGGATAGGGAAGAAAACTATAGGCATCCAAAGGAGCCCGGCTAGCTCAGTCGGTAGAGCATGAGACTCTTAATCTCAGGGTCGTGGGTTCGAGCCCCACGTTGGGTGAAAACAACTAAAATTGTAGTGCTTTTTGACCAAAAAAATAGAAATTGAAAGTCTCTTTACAATATTTGCAATATTTTCATTGTTAACATGCAATATATGAATGCATGTCTGGATGATGTGTAATGGGGCAATACAACACCTTAATGTATTCACTGTAGAAGAAAAAGTATGTATCATCTTACTATAAAATAAAGTGGAGAAAACACAAATAAGACTTTTTTCCACACAGGTTTAATCGGCTATTTCCTGATATTCTTCAATGCGTTCTGATATTGACTGGTAATTGTGTTTGATACTTTCTTAGACTATTTCTGCCTCTGGCTGATGTGTATTTTCTTTCCAAACTCCACCAGAGCCTATGATTACACAGCATCCTATCTGTGGAAAACGGCAGTGCAGGGATAGGGAAGAAAACTATAGGCATCCAAAGGAGCCCGGCTAGCTCAGTCGGTAGAGCATGAGACTCTTAATCTCAGGGTCGTGGGTTCGAGCCCCACGTTGGGCGAAAACAACTAAAATTTTAGTGCTTTTTGACCAAAAAAATAGAAATTGAAAGTCTCTTTACAATATTTGCAATATTTTCATTGTTAACATGCAATATATGAATGCATGTCTGGATGATGTGTAATGGGGCAATACCACACCTTAATGTATTCACTGTAAAAGAAAAAGTATGTATCATCTTACTATAAAATAAAGTGGAGAAAACACAAATAAGACTTTTTTCCACACAGGTTTAATCGGCTATTTCCTGATATTCTTCAATGCGTTCGGATATTGACTGGTAATTGTGTTTGATACTTTCTTAGACTATTTCTGCCTCTGGCTGATGTGTATTTTCTTTCCAAACTCCACCAGAGCCTATGATTACACAGCATCCTATCTGTGGAAAACGGCAGTGCAGGGATAGGGAAGAAAACTATAGGCATCCAAAGGAGTCCGGCTAGCTCAGTCGGTAGAGCATGAGACTCTTAATCTCAGGGTCGTGGGTTTGAGCCCCACGTTGGGCGAAAACAACTAAAATTGTAGTGCTTTTTGACCAAAAAAATAGAAATTGAAAGTCTCTTTACAATATTTGCAATATTTTCATTGTTAACATGCAATATATGAATGCATGTCTGGATGATGTGTAATGGGGCAATACCACACCTTAATGTATTCACTGTAGAAGAAAAAGTATGTATCATCTTACTATAAAATAAAGTGGAGAAAACACAAATAAGACTTTTTTCCACACAGGTTTAATCGGCTATTTCCTGATATTCTTCAATGCGTTCTGATATTGACTGGTAATTGTGTTTGATACTTTCTTAGACTATTTCTGCCTCTGGCTGATGTGTATTTTCTTTCCAAACTCCACCAGAGCCTATGATTACACAGCATCCTATCTGTGGAAAACGGCAGTGCAGGGATAGGGAAGAAAACTATAGGCATCCAAAGGAGCCCGGCTAGCTCAGTCGGTAGAGCATGAGACTCTTAATCTCAGGGTCATGGGTTTGAGCCCCACGTTGGGCGAAAACAACTAAAATTTTAGTGCTTTTTGACCAAAAAAATAGAAATTGAAAGTCTCTTTACAATATTTGCAATATTTTCATTGTTAACATGCAATATATGAATGCATGTCTGGATGATGTGTAATGGGGCAATACCACACCTTAATGTATTCACTGTAGAAGAAAAAGTATGTATCATCTTACTATAAAATAAAGTGGAGAAAACACAAATAAGACTTTTTTCCACACAGGTTTAATCGGCTATTTCCTGATATTCTTCAATGCGTTCTGATATTGACTGGTAATTGTGTTTGATACTTTCTTAGACTATTTCTGCCTCTGGCTGATGTGTATTTTCTTTCCAAACTCCACCAGAGCCTATGATTACACAGCATCCTATCTGTGGAAAACGGCAGTGCAGGGATAGGGAAGAAAACTATAGGCATCCAAAGGAGCCCGGCTAGCTCAGTCGGTAGAGCATGAGACTCTTAATCTCAGGGTCGTGGGTTCGAGCCCCACGTTGGGCGAAAACAACTAAAATTTTAGTGCTTTTTGACCAAAAAAATAGAAATTGAAAGTCTCTTTACAATATTTGCAATATTTTCATTGTTAACATGCAATATATGAATGCATGTCTGGATGATGTGTAATGGGGCAATACCACACCTTAATGTATTCACTGTAAAAGAAAAAGTATGTATCATCTTACTATAAAATAAAGTGGAGAAAACACAAATAAGACTTTTTTCCACACAGGTTTAATCGGCTATTTCCTGATATTCCTCAATGCGTTCTGATATTGACTGGTAATTGTGTTTGATACTTTCTTAGACTATTTCTGCCTCTGGCTGATGTGTATTTTCTTTCCAAACTCCACCAGAGCCTATGATTACACAGCATCCTATCTGTGGAAAACGGCAGTGCAGGGATAGGGAAGAAAACTATAGGTATCCAAAGGAGCCCGGCTAGCTCAGTCGGTAGAGCATGAGACTCTTAATCTCAGGGTTGTGGGTTCGAGCCCCACGTTGGGCAAAAACAACTAAAATTGTAGGACTTTTTGACCAAAAAAATACATCCTATCTGTGGAAAACGGCAGTGCAGGGATAGGGAAGAAAACTATAGGCATCCAAAGGAGCCCGGCTAGCTCAGTCGGTAGAGCATGAGACTCTTAATCTCAGGGTCGTGGGTTTGAGCCCCACGTTGGGCGAAAACAACTAAAATTTTAGTGCTTTTTGACCAAAAAAATAGAAATTGAAAGTCTCTTTACAATATTTGCAATATTTTCATTGTTAACATGCAATATATGAATGCATGTCTGGATGATGTGTAATGGGGCAATACCACACCTTAATGTATTCACTGTAGAAGAAAAAGTATGTATCATCTTACTATAAAATAAAGTGGAGAAAACACAAATAAGACTTTTTTCCACACAGGTTTAATCGGCTATTTCCTGATATTCTTCAATGCGTTCTGATATTGACTGGTAATTGTGTTTGATACTTTCTTAGACTATTTCTGCCTCTGGCTGATGTGTATTTTCTTTCCAAACTCCACCAGAGCCTATGATTACACAGCATCCTATCTGTGGAAAGCGGCAGTGCAGGGATAGGGAAGAAAACTATAGACATCCAAAGGAGCCCGGCTAGCTCAGTCGGTAGAGCATGAGACTCTTAATCTCAGGGTCGTGGGTTCGAGCCCCACGTTGGGCGAAAACAACTAAAATTGTAGTGCTTTTTGACCAAAAAAATACATCCTATCTGTGGAAAGCGGCAGTGCAGGGATAGGGAAGAAAACGTTGGGCGAAAACAACTAAAATTTTCGTGCTTTTTGACCAAAAAAATAGAAATTGAAAGTCTCTTTACAATATTTGCAATATTTTCATTGTTAACATGCAATATATGAATGCATGTCTGGATGATGTGTAATGGGGCAATACCACACCTTAATGTATTCACTGTAAAAGAAAAAGTATGTATCATCTTACTATAAAATAAAGTGGAGAAAACACAAATAAGACTTTTTTCCACACAGGTTTAATCGGCTATTTCCTGATATTCTTCAATGCGTTCAGATATTAACTGGTAATTGTGTTTGATACTTTCTTAGACTATTTCTGCCTCTGGCTGATGTGTATTTTCTTTCCAAACTCCACCAGAGCCTATGATTACACAGCATCCTATCTGTGGAAAACGGCAGTGCAGGGATAGGGAAGAAAACTATAGGCATCCAAAGGAGCCCGGCTAGCTCAGTCGGTAGAGCCTGAGACTCTTAATCTCAGGGTCGTGGGTTTGAGCCCCACGTTGGGCGAAAACAACTAAAATATTAGTGCTTTTTGACCAAAAAAATAGAAATTGAAAGTCTCTTTACAATATTTGCAATATTTTCATTGTTAACATGCAATATATGAATGCATGTCTGGATGATGTGTAATGGGGCAATACCACACCTTAATGTATTCACTGTAGAAGAAAAAGTATGTATCATCTTACTATAAAATAAAGTGGAGAAAACACAAATAAGACTTTTTTCCACACAGGTTTAATCGGCTATTTCCTGATATTCTTCAATGCGTTCTGATATTGACTGGTAATTGTGTTTGATACTTTCTTAGACTATTTCTGCCTCTGGCTGATGTGTATTTTCTTTCCAAACTCCACCAGAGCCTATGATTACACAGCATCCTATCTGTGGAAAACGGCAGTGCAGGGATAGGGAAGAAAACTATAGGCATCCAAAAGAGCCCGGCTAGCTCAGTCGGTAGAGCATGAGACTCTTAATCTCAGGGTCGTGGGTTCGAGCCCCACGTTGGGCGAAAACAACTAAAATTTTAGTGCTTTTTGACCAAAAAAATAGAAATTGAAAGTCTCTTTACAATATTTGCAATATTTTCATTGTTAACATGCAATATATGAATGCATGTCTGGATGATGTGTAATGGGGCAATACCACACCTTAATGTATTCACTGTAAAAGAAAAAGTATGTATCATCTTACTATAAAATAAAGTGGAGAAAACACAAATAAGACTTTTTTCCACACAGGTTTAATCGGCTATTTCCTGATATTCTTCAATGCGTTCGGATATTGACTGGTAATTGTGTTTGATACTTTCTTAGACTATTTCTGCCTCTGGCTGATGTGTATTTTCTTTCCAAACTCCACCAGAGCCTATGATTACACAGCATCCTATCTGTGGAAAACGGCAGTGCAGGGATAGGGAAGAAAACTATAGGCATCCAAAGGAGCCCGGCTAGCTCAGTCGGTAGAGCATGAGACTCTTAATCTCAGGGTCGTGGGTTTGAGCCCCACGTTGGGCGAAAACAACTAAAATTTTAGTGCTTTTTGACCAAAAAAATAGAAATTGAAAGTCTCTTTACAATATTTGCAATATTTTCATTGTTAACATGCAATATATGAATGCATGTCTGGATGATGTGTAATGGGGCAATACCACACCTTAATGTATTCACTGTAGAAGAAAAAGTATGTATCATCTTACTATAAAATAAAGTGGAGAAAACACAAATAAGACTTTTTTCCACACAGGTTTAATCGGCTATTTCCTGATATTCTTCAATGCGTTCTGATATTGACTGGTAATTGTGTTTGATACTTTCTTAGACTATTTCTGCCTCTGGCTGATGTGTATTTTCTTTCCAAACTCCACCAGAGCCTATGATTACACAGCATCCTATCTGTGGAAAGCGGCAGTGCAGGGATAGGGAAGAAAACTATAGGCATCCAAAGGAGCCCGGCTAGCTCAGTCGGTAGAGCATGAGACTCTTAATCTCACGGTCGTGGGTGCGAGCCCCACGTTGGGCGAAAACAACTAAAATTTTAATGCTTTTTGACCAAAAAAATAGAAATTGAAAGTCTCTTTACAATATTTGCAATATTTTGATTGTTAACATGCAATATATGAATGCATGTCTGGATGATGTGTAATGGGGCAATACCACACCTTAATGTATTCACTGTAAAAGAAAAAGTATGTATCATCTTACTATAAAATAAAGTGGAGAAAACACAAATAAGACTTTTTTCCACACAGGTTTAATCGGCTATTTCCTGATATTCTTCAATGCGTTCTGATATTGACTGGTAATTGTGTTTGATACTTTCTTAGACTATTTCTGCCTCTGGCTGATGTGTATTTTCTTTCCAAACTCCACCAGAGCCTATGATTACACAGCATCCTATCTGTGGAAAGCGGCAGTGCAGGGATAGGGAAGAAAACTATAGGCATCCAAAGGAGCCCGGCTAGCTCAGTCGGTAGAGCATGAGACTATTAATCTCAGGGTCGTGGGTTCGAGCCCCACGTTGGGCGAAAACAACTAAAATTGTACTGCTTTTTGACCAAAAAAATACATCCTATCTGTGGAAAACGGCAGTGCAGGGATAGGGAAGAAAACTATAGGCATCCAAAGGAGCCCGGCTAGCTTAGTCGGTAGAGCATGAGACTCTTAATCTCAGGGTCGTGGGTTCGAGCCCCACGTTGGGCGAAAACAACTAAAATTGTAGTGCTTTTTGACCAAAAAAATACATCCTATCTGTGGAAAGCGGCAGTGCAGGGATAGGGAAGAAAAGGTTGGGCGAAAACAACTAAAATTTTCGTGCTTTTTGACCAAAAAAATAGAAATTGAAAGTCTCTTTACAATATTTGCAATATTTTCATTGTTAACATGCAATATATGAATGCATGTCTGGATGATGTGTAATGGGGCAATACCACACCTTAATGTATTCACTGTAAAAGAAAAAGTATGTATCATCTTACTATAAAATAAAGTGGAGAAAACACAAATAAGACTTTTTTCCACACAGGTTTAATCGGCTATTTCCTGATATTCTTCAATGCGTTCAGATATTGACTGGTAATTGTGTTTGATACTTTCTTAGACTATTTCTGCCTCTGGCTGATGTGTATTTTCTTTCCAAACTCCACCAGAGCCTATGATTACACAGCATCCTATCTGTGGAAAGCGGCAGTGCAGGGATAGGGAAGAAAACTATAGGCATCCAAAGGAGCCCGGCTAGCTCAGTCGGTAGAGCATGAGACTCTTAATCTCAGAGTCGTGGGTGCGAAACCCACGTTGGGCGAAAACAACTAAAATTTTAGTGCTTTTTGACCAAAAAAATAGAAATTGAAAGTCTCTTTACAATATTTGCAATATTTTGATTGTTAACATGCAATATATGAATGCATGTCTGGATGATGTGTAATGGGGCAATACCACACCTTAATGTATTCACTGTAAAAGAAAAAGTATGTATCATCTTACTATAAAATAAAGTGGAGAAAACTCAAATAAGACTTTTTTCCACACAGGTTTAATCGGCTATTTCCTGATATTCTTCAATGCGTTCTGATATTGACTGGTAATTGTGTTTGATACTTTCTTAGACTATTTCTGCCTCTGGCTGATGTGTATTTTCTTTCCAAACTCCACCAGAGCCTATGATTACACAGCATCCTATCTGTGGAAAACGGCAGTGCAGGGATAGGGAAGAAAACTATAGGCATCCAAAGAAGCCCGGCTAGCTCAGTCGGTAGAGCATGAGACTCTTAATCTCAGGGTCGTGGGTGCGAGCCCCACGTTGGGCGAAAACAACTAAAATTTTAATGCTTTTTGACCAAAAAAATAGAAATTGAAAGTCTCTTTACAATATTTGCAATATTTTGATTGTTAACTTGCAATATATGAATGCATGTCTGGATGATGTGTAATGGGGCAATACCACACCTTAATGTATTCACTGTAAAAGAAAAAGTATGTATCATCTTACTATAAAATAAAGTGGAGAAAACACAAATAAGACTTTTTTCCACACAGGTTTAATCAGCTATTTCCTGATATTCTTCAATGCGTTCAGATATTGACTGGTAATTGTGTTTGATACTTTCTTAGACTATTTCTGCCTCTGGCTGATGTGTATTTTCTTTCCAAACTCCACCAGAGCCTATGATTACACAGCATCCTATCTGTGGAAAGCGGCAGTGCAGGGATAGGGAAGAAAACTATAGGCATCCAAAGGAGCCCGGCTAGCTCAGTCGGTAGAGCATGAGACTCTTAATCTCAGGGTCGTGGGTTCGAGCCCCACGTTGGGCGAAAACAACTAAAATTGTACTGCTTTTTGACCAAAAAAATACATCCTATCTGTGGAAAACGGCAGTGCAGGGATAGGGAAGAAAACTATAGGCATCCAAAGGAGCCCGGCTAGCTTAGTCGGTAGAGCATGAGACTCTTAATCTCAGGGTCGTGGGTTCGAGCCCCACGTTGGGCGAAAACAACTAAAATTATAGTGCTTTTTGACCAAAAAAATACTTCCTATCTGTGGAAAACGGCAGTGCAGGGATAGGGAAGAAAACTATAAGCATCCAAAGGAGCCCGGCTAGCTCAGTCGGTAGAGCATGAGACTCTTAATCTCAGGGTCGTGGGTTCGAGCCCCACGTTGGGCGAAAACAACTAAAATTGTAGTGCTTTTTGACCAAAAAAATACATCCTATCTGTGGAAAGCGGCAGTGCAGGGATAGGGAAGAAAAGGTTGGGCGAAAACAACTAAAATTTTCGTGCTTTTTGACCAAAAAAATAGAAATTGAAAGTCTCTTTACAATATTTGCAATATTTTCATTGTTAACATGCAATATATGAATGCATGTCTGGATGATGTGTAATGGGGCAATACCACACCTTAATGTATTCACTGTAAAAGAAAAAGTATTTATCATCTTACTATAAAATAAAGTGGAGAAAACACAAATAAGACTTTTTTCCACACAGGTTTAATCGGCTATTTCCTGATATTCTTCAATGCGTTCAGATATTGACTGGTAATTGTGTTTGATACTTTCTTAGACTATTTCTGCCTCTGGCTGATGTGTATTTTCTTTCCAAACTCCACCAGAGCCTATGATTACACAGCATCCTATCTGTGGAAAGCGGCAGTGCAGGGATAGGGAAGAAAACTATAGGCATCCAAAGGAGCCCGGCTAGCTCAGTCAGTAGAGCATGAGACTCTTAATCTCAGAGTCGTGGGTGCGAAACCCACGTTGGGCGAAAACAACTAAAATTTTAGTGCTTTTTGACCAAAAAAATAGAAATTGAAAGTCTCTTTACAATATTTGCAATATTTTGATTGTTAACATGCAATATATGAATGCATGTCTGGATGATGTGTAATGGGGCAATACCACACCTTAATGTATTCACTGTAAAAGAAAAAGTATGTATCATCTTACTATAAAATAAAGTGGAGAAAACTCAAATAAGACTTTTTTCCACACAGGTTTAATCGGCTATTTCCTGATATTCTTCAATGCGTTCTGATATTGACTGGTAATTGTGTTTGATACTTTCTTAGACTATTTCTGCCTCTGGCTGATGTGTATTTTCTTTCCAAACTCCACCAGAGCCTATGATTACACAGCATCCTATCTGTGGAAAACGGCAGTGCAGGGATAGGGAAGAAAACTATAGGCATCCAAAGAAGCCCGGCTAGCTCAGTCGGTAGAGCATGAGACTCTTAATCTCAGGGTCGTGGGTGCGAGCCCCACGTTGGGCGAAAACAACTAAAATTTTAATGCTTTTTGACCAAAAAAATAGAAATTGAAAGTCTCTTTACAATATTTGCAATATTTTGATTGTTAACTTGCAATATATGAATGCATGTCTGGATGATGTGTAATGGGGCAATACCACACCTTAATGTATTCACTGTAAAAGAAAAAGTATGTATCATCTTACTATAAAATAAAGTGGAGAAAACACAAATAAGACTTTTTTCCACACAGGTTTAATCAGCTATTTCCTGATATTCTTCAATGCGTTCTGATATTGACTGGTAATTGTGTTTGATACTTTCTTAGACTATTTCTGCCTCTGGCTGATGTGTATTTTCTTTCCAAACTCCACCAGAGCCTATGATTACACAGCATCCTATCTGTGGAAAACGGCAGTGCAGGGATAGGGAAGAAAACTATAGGTATCCAAAGGAGCCCAGCTAGCTCAGTCGGTAGAGCATGAGAATCTTAATCTCAGGGTCGTGGGTGCGAGCCCCACGTTGGGCGAAAACAACTAAAATTTTAATGCTTTTTGACCAAAAAAATAGAAATTGAAATTCTCTTTACAATATTTGCAATATTTTGATTGTTAACATGCAATATATGAATGCATGTCTGGATGATGTGTAATGGGGCAATACCACACCTTAATGTATTCACTGTAAAAGAAAAAGTATGTATCATCTTACTATAAAATAAAGTGGAGAAAGCACAAATAAGACTTTTTTCCACACAGGTTTAATCAGCTACTTCCTGATATTCTTCAATGCGTTCTGATATTGACTGGTAATTGTGTTTGATACTTTCTTAGACTATTTCTGCCTCTGGCTGATGTGTATTTTCTTTCCAAACTCCACCAGAGCCTATGATTACACAGCATCCTATCTGTGGAAAACGGCAGTGCAGGGATAGGGAAGAAAACTATAGGTATCCAAAGGAGCCCGGCTAGCTCAGTCGGTAGAGCATGAGACTCTTAATCTCAGGGTTGTGGGTTCGAGCCCCACGTTGGGCGAAAACAACTAAAATTGTAGGACTTTTTGACCAAAAAAATGCATCCTATCTGTGGAAAACGGCAGTGCAGGGATAGGGAAGAAAACTATAGGCATCCAAAGGAGCCCGGCTAGCTCAGTCGGTAGAGCATGAGACTCTTAATCTCAGGGTTGTGGGTTCGAGCCCCACGTTGGGCGAAAACAACTAAAATTGTAGGACTTTTTGACCAAAAAAATACATCCTATCTGTGGAAAACGGCAGGGATAGGGAAGAAAACTATAGGCATCCAAAGGAGCCCGGCTAGCTCAGTCGGTAGAGCATGAGACTCTTAATCTCAGGGTCGTGGGTTTGAGCCCCACGTTGGGCAAAAACAACTAAAATTTTAGTGCTTTTTGACCAAAAAATAGAAATTGAAAGTCTCTTTACAATATTTGCAATATTTTCATTGTTAACATGCAATATATGAATGCATGTCTGGATGATGTGTAATGGGGCAATACCACACCTTAATGTATTCACTGTAAAAGAAAAAGTATGTATCATCTTACTATAAAATAAAGTGGAGAAAACACAAATAAGACTTTTTTCCACACATGTTTAATCGGCTATTTCCTGATATTCTTCAATGCGTTCTGATATTGACTGGTAATTGTGTTTGATACTTTCTTAGACTATTTCTGCCTCTGGCTGATGTGTATTTTCTTTCCAAACTCCACCAGAGCCTATGATTACACAGCATCCTATCTGTGGAAAGCGGCAGTGCAGGGATAGGGAAGAAAACTATAGGCATCCAAAAGAGCCCGGCTAGCTCAGTCGGTAGAGCATGAGACTCTTAATCTCAGGGTGGTGGGTTCAAGCCCCACGTTGGGCGAAAACAACTAAAATTTTCGTGCTTTTTGACCAAAAAAATAGAAATTGAAAGTCTCTTTACAATATTTGCAATATTTTCATTGTTAACATGCAATATATGAATGCATGTCTGGATGATGTGTAATGGGGCAATACCACACCTTAATGTATTCACTGTAAAAGAAAAAGTATGTATCATCTTACTATAAAATAAAGTGGAGAAAACACAAATAAGACTTTTTTCCACACAGGTTTAATCGGCTATTTCCTGATATTCTTCAATGCGTTCGGATATTGACTGGTAATTGTGTTTGATACTTTCTTAGACTATTTCTGCCTCTGGCTGATGTGTATTTTCTTTCCAAACTCCACCAGAGCCTATGATTACACAGCATCCTATCTGTGGAAAACGGCAGTGCAGGGATAGGGAAGAAAACTATAGGCATCCAAAGGAGCCCGGCTAGCTCAGTCGGTAGAGCATGAGACTCTTAATCTCAGGGTCGTGGGTTTGAGCCCCACGTTGGGCGAAAACAACTAAAATTTTAGTGCTTTTTGACCAAAAAAATAGAAATTGAAAGTCTCTTTACAATATTTGCAATATTTTCATTGTTAACATGCAATATATGAATGCATGTCTGGATGATGTGTAATGGGGCAATACCACACCTTAATGTATTCACTGTAGAAGAAAAAGTATGTATCATCTTACTATAAAATAAAGTGGAGAAAACACAAATAAGACTTTTTTCCACACAGGTTTAATCGGCTATTTCCTGATATTCTTCAATGCGTTCTGATATTGACTGGTAATTGTGTTTGATACTTTCTTAGACTATTTCTGCCTCTGGCTGATGTGTATTTTCTTTCCAAACTCCACCAGAGCCTATGATTACACAGCATCCTATCTGTGGAAAGCGGCAGTGCAGGGATAGGGAAGAAAACTATAGGCATCCAAAGGAGCCCGGCTAGCTCAGTCGGTAGAGCATGAGACTCTTAATCTCAGGGTCGTGGGTTCGAGCCCCACGTTGGGCGAAAACAACTAAAATTGTAGTGCTTTTTGACCAAAAAAATACATCCTATCTGTGGAAAGCGGCAGTGCAGGGATAGGGAAGAAAACGTTGGGCGAAAACAACTAAAGTTTTCGTGCTTTTTGACCAAAAAAATAGAAATTGAAAGTCTCTTTACAATATTTGCAATATTTTCATTGTTAACATGCAATATATGAATGCATGTCTGGATGATGTGTAATGGGGCAATACCACACCTTAATGTATTCACTGTAAAAGAAAAAGTATGTATCATCTTACTATAAAATAAAGTGGAGAAAACACAAATAAGACTTTTTTCCACACAGGTTTAATCGGCTATTTCCTGATATTCTTCAATGCGTTCTGATATTGACTGGTAATTGTGTTTGATACTTTCTTAGACTATTTCTGCCTCTGGCTGATGTGTATTTTCTTTCCAAACTCCACCAGAGCCTATGATTACACAGCATCCTATCTGTGGAAAGCGGCAGTGCAGGGATAGGGAAGAAAACTATAGGCATCCAAAGGAGCCCGGCTAGCTCAGTCGGTAGAGCATGAGACTCTTAATCTCACGGTCGTGGGTGCGAGCCCCACGTTGGGCGAAAACAACTAAAATTTTAATGCTTTTTGACCAAAAAAATAGAAATTGAAAGTCTCTTTACAATATTTGCAATATTTTGATTGTTAACATGCAATATATGAATGCATGTCTGGATGATGTGTAATGGGGCAATACCACACCTTAATGTATTCACTGTAAAAGAAAAAGTATGTATCATCTTACTATAAAATAAAGTGGAGAAAACACAAATAAGACTTTTTTCCACACAGGTTTAATCGGCTATTTCCTGATATTCTTCAATGCGTTCGGATATTGACTGGTAATTGTGTTTGATACTTTCTTAGACTATTTCTGCCTCTGGCTGATGTGTATTTTCTTTCCAAACTCCACCAGAGCCTATGATTACACAGCATCCTATCTGTGGAAAGCGGCAGTGCAGGGATAGGGAAGAAAACTATAGGCATCCAAAGGAGCCCGGCTAGCTCAGTCGGTAGAGCATGAGACTCTTAATCTCAGGGTCGTGGGTTCGAGCCCCACGTTGGGCGAAAACAACTAAAATTGTACTGCTTTTTGACCAAAAAAATACATCCTATCTGTGGAAAACGGCAGTGCAGGGATAGGGAAGAAAACTATAGGCATCCAAAGGAGCCCGGCTAGCTTAGTCGGTAGAGCATGAGACTCTTAATCTCAGGGTCGTGGGTTCGAGCCCCACGTTGGGCGAAAACAACTAAAATTATAGTGCTTTTTGACCAAAAAAATACATCCTATCTGTGGAAAACGGCAGTGCAGGGATAGGGAAGAAAACTATAAGCATCCAAAGGAGCCCGGCTAGCTCAGTCGGTAGAGCATGAGACTCTTAATCTCAGGGTCGTGGGCTCGAGCCCCACGTTGGGCAAAAACAACTAAAATTGTAGTGCTTTTTGACCAAAAAAATACATCCTATCTGTGGAAAGCGGCAGTGCAGGGATAGGGAAGAAAAGGTTGGGCGAAAACAACTAAAATTTTCGTGCTTTTTGACCAAAAAAATAGAAATTGAAAGTCTCTTTACAATATTTGCAATATTTTCATTGTTAACATGCAATATATGAATGCATGTCTGGATGATGTGTAATGGGGCAATACCACACCTTAATGTATTCACTGTAAAAGAAAAAGTATGTATCATCTTACTATAAAATAAAGTGGAGAAAACACAAATAAGACTTTTTTCCACACAGGTTTAATCGGCTATTTCCTGATATTCTTCAATGCGTTCGGATATTGACTGGTAATTGTGTTTGATACTTTCTTAGACTATTTCTGCCTCTGGCTGATGTGTATTTTCTTTCCAAACTCCACCAGAGCCTATGATTACACAGCATCCTATCTGTGGAAAACGGCAGTGCAGGGATAGGGAAGAAAACTATAGGCATCCAAAGGAGCCCGGCTAGCTCAGTCGGTAGAGCATGAGACTCTTAATCTCAGGGTCGTGGGTTTGAGCCCCACGTTGGGCGAAAACAACTAAAATTTTAGTGCTTTTTGACCAAAAAAATAGAAATTGAAAGTCTCTTTACAATATTTGCAATATTTTCATTGTTAACATGCAATATATGAATGCATGTCTGGATGATGTGTAATGGGGCAATACCACACCTTAATGTATTCACTGTAGAAGAAAAAGTATGTATCATCTTACTATAAAATAAAGTGGAGAAAACACAAATAAGACTTTTTTCCACACAGGTTTAATCGGCTATTTCCTGATATTCTTCAATGCGTTCTGATATTGACTGGTAATTGTGTTTGATACTTTCTTAGACTATTTCTGCCTCTGGCTGATGTGTATTTTCTTTCCAAACTCCACCAGAGCCTATGATTACACAGCATCCTATCTGTGGAAAGCGGCAGTGCAGGGATAGGGAAGAAAACTATAGGCATCCAAAGGAGCCCGGCTAGCTCAGTCGGTAGAGCATGAGACTCTTAATCTCAGGGTCGTGGGTTCGAGCCCCACGTTGGGCGAAAACAACTAAAATTGTAGTGCTTTTTGACCAAAAAAATACATCCTATCTGAGGAAAGCGGCAGTGCAGGGATAGGGAAGAAAACGTTGGGCGAAAACAACTAAAGTTTTCGTGCTTTTTGACCAAAAAAATAGAAATTGAAAGTCTCTTTACAATATTTGCAATATTTTCATTGTTAACATGCAATATATGAATGCATGTCTGGATGATGTGTAATGGGGCAATACCACACCTTAATGTATTCACTGTAAAAGAAAAAGTATGTATCATCTTACTATAAAATAAAGTGGAGAAAACACAAATAAGACTTTTTTCCACACAGGTTTAATCGGCTATTTCCTGATATTCTTCAATGCGTTCTGATATTGACTGGTAATTGTGTTTGATACTTTCTTAGACTATTTCTGCCTCTGGCTGATGTGTATTTTCTTTCCAAACTCCACCAGAGCCTATGATTACACAGCATCCTATCTGTGGAAAGCGGCAGTGCAGGGATAGGGAAGAAAACTATAGGCATCCAAAGGAGCCCGGCTAGCTCAGTCGGTAGAGCATGAGACTCTTAATCTCACGGTCGTGGGTGCGAGCCCCACGTTGGGCGAAAACAACTAAAATTTTAATGCTTTTTGACCAAAAAAATAGAAATTGAAAGTCTCTTTACAATATTTGCAATATTTTGATTGTTAACATGCAATATATGAATGCATGTCTGGATGATGTGTAATGGGGCAATACCACACCTTAATGTATTCACTGTAAAAGAAAAAGTATGTATCATCTTACTATAAAATAAAGTGGAGAAAACACAAATAAGACTTTTTTCCACACAGGTTTAATCGGCTA
>NC_090928.1:526701494-526796494 GCF_040938575.1 Ambystoma mexicanum | reverse complement strand
GGTCGTGGGTTTGAGCCCCACGTTGGGCAAAAACAACTAAAATTTTAGTGCTTTTTGACCAAAAAATAGAAATTGAAAGTCTCTTTACAATATTTGCAATATTTTCATTGTTAACATGCAATATATGAATGCATGTCTGGATGATGTGTAATGGGGCAATACCACACCTTAATGTATTCACTGTAAAAGAAAAAGTATGTATCATCTTACTATAAAATAAAGTGGAGAAAACACAAATAAGACTTTTTTCCACACATGTTTAATCGGCTATTTCCTGATATTCTTCAATGCGTTCTGATATTGACTGGTAATTGTGTTTGATACTTTCTTAGACTATTTCTGCCTCTGGCTGATGTGTATTTTCTTTCCAAACTCCACCAGAGCCTATGATTACACAGCATCCTATCTGTGGAAAGCGGCAGTGCAGGGATAGGGAAGAAAACTATAGGCATCCAAAAGAGCCCGGCTAGCTCAGTCGGTAGAGCATGAGACTCTTAATCTCAGGGTGGTGGGTTCAAGCCCCACGTTGGGCGAAAACAACTAAAATTTTCGTGCTTTTTGACCAAAAAAATAGAAATTGAAAGTCTCTTTACAATATTTGCAATATTTTCATTGTTAACATGCAATATATGAATGCATGTCTGGATGATGTGTAATGGGGCAATACCACACCTTAATGTATTCACTGTAAAAGAAAAAGTATGTATCATCTTACTATAAAATAAAGTGGAGAAAACACAAATAAGACTTTTTTCCACACAGGTTTAATCGGCTATTTCCTGATATTCTTCAAAGCGTTCTGATATTGACTGGTAATTGTGTTTGATACTTTCTTAGACTATTTCTGCCTCTGGCTGATGTGTATTTTCTTTCCAAACTCCACCAGAGCCTATGATTACACAGCATCCTATCTGTGGAAAACGGCAGTGCAGGGATAGGGAAGAAAACTATAGGCATCCAAAGGAGCCCGGCTAGCTCAGTCGGTAGAGCATGAGACTCTTAATCTCAGGGTCGTGGGTTTGAGCCCCACGTTGGGCGAAAACAACTAAAATATTAGTGCTTTTTGACCAAAAAAATAGAAATTGAAAGTCTCTTTACAATATTTGCAATATTTTCATTGTTAACATGCAATATATGAATGCATGTCTGGATGATGTGTAATGGGGCAATACCACACCTTAATGTATTCACTGTAGAAGAAAAAGTATGTATCATCTTACTATAAAATAAAGTGGAGAAAACACAAATAAGACTTTTTTCCACACAGGTTTAATCGGCTATTTCCTGATATTCTTCAATGCGTTCTGATATTGACTGGTAATTGTGTTTGATACTTTCTTAGACTATTTCTGCCTCTGGCTGATGTGTATTTTCTTTCCAAACTCCACCAGAGCCTATGATTACACAGCATCCTATCTGTGGAAAACGGCAGTGCAGGGATAGGGAAGAAAACTATAGGCATCCAAAGGAGCCCGGCTAGCTCAGTCGGTAGAGCATGAGACTCTTAATCTCAGGGTCGTGGGTTCGAGCCCCACGTTGGGCGAAAACAACTAAAATTTTAGTGCTTTTTGACCAAAAAAATAGAAATTGAAAGTCTCTTTACAATATTTGCAATATTTTCATTGTTAACATGCAATATATGAATGCATGTCTGGATGATGTGTAATGGGGCAATACCACACCTTAATGTATTCACTGTAAAAGAAAAAGTATGTATCATCTTACTATAAAATAAAGTGGAGAAAACACAAATAAGACTTTTTTCCACACAGGTTTAATCGGCTATTTCCTGATATTCTTCAATGCGTTCGGATATTGACTGGTAATTGTGTTTGATACTTTCTTAGACTATTTCTGCCTCTGGCTGATGTGTATTTTCTTTCCAAACTCCACCAGAGCCTATGATTACACAGCATCCTATCTGTGGAAAACGGCAGTGCAGGGATAGGGAAGAAAACTATAGGCATCCAAAGGAGCCCGGCTAGCTCAGTCGGTAGAGCATGAGACTCTTAATCTCAGGGTCGTGGGTTTGAGCCCCACGTTGGGCGAAAACAACTAAAATTTTAGTGCTTTTTGACCAAAAAAATAGAAATTGAAAGTCTCTTTACAATATTCGCAATATTTTCATTGTTAACATGCAATATATGAATGCATGTCTGGATGATGTGTAATGGGGCAATACCACACCTTAATGTATTCACTGTAGAAGAAAAAGTATGTATCATCTTACTATAAAATAAAGTGGAGAAAACACAAATAAGACTTTTTTCCACACAGGTTTAATCGGCTATTTCCTGATATTCTTCAATGCGTGGGTCGTGGGTTCGAGCCCCACGTTGGGCGAAAACAACTAAAATTATAGTGCTTTTTGACCAAAAAAATACATCCTATCTGTGGAAAACGGCAGTGCAGGGATAGGGAAGAAAACTATAAGCATCCAAAGGAGCCCGGCTAGCTCAGTCGGTAGAGCATGAGACTCTTAATCTCAGGGTCGTGGGCTCGAGCCCCACGTTGGGCAAAAACAACTAAAATTGTAGTGCTTTTTGACCAAAAAAATACATCCTATCTGTGGAAAGCGGCAGTGCAGGGATAGGGAAGAAAAGGTTGGGCGAAAACAACTAAAATTTTCGTGCTTTTTGACCAAAAAAATAGAAATTGAAAGTCTCTTTACAATATTTGCAATATTTTCATTGTTAACATGCAATATATGAATGCATGTCTGGATGATGTGTAATGGGGCAATACCACACCTTAATGTATTCACTGTAAAAGAAAAAGTATGTATCATCTTACTATAAAATAAAGTGGAGAAAACACAAATAAGACTTTTTTCCACACAGGTTTAATCGGCTATTTCCTGATATTCTTCAATGCGTTCGGATATTGACTGGTAATTGTGTTTGATACTTTCTTAGACTATTTCTGCCTCTGGCTGATGTGTATTTTCTTTCCAAACTCCACCAGAGCCTATGATTACACAGCATCCTATCTGTGGAAAACGGCAGTGCAGGGATAGGGAAGAAAACTATAGGCATCCAAAGGAGCCCGGCTAGCTCAGTCGGTAGAGCATGAGACTCTTAATCTCAGGGTCGTGGGTTTGAGCCCCACGTTGGGCGAAAACAACTAAAATTTTAGTGCTTTTTGACCAAAAAAATAGAAATTGAAAGTCTCTTTACAATATTTGCAATATTTTCATTGTTAACATGCAATATATGAATGCATGTCTGGATGATGTGTAATGGGGCAATACCACACCTTAATGTATTCACTGTAGAAGAAAAAGTATGTATCATCTTACTATAAAATAAAGTGGAGAAAACACAAATAAGACTTTTTTCCACACAGGTTTAATCGGCTATTTCCTGATATTCTTCAATGCGTTCTGATATTGACTGGTAATTGTGTTTGATACTTTCTTAGACTATTTCTGCCTCTGGCTGATGTGTATTTTCTTTCCAAACTCCACCAGAGCCTATGATTACACAGCATCCTATCTGTGGAAAGCGGCAGTGCAGGGATAGGGAAGAAAACTATAGGCATCCAAAGGAGCCCGGCTAGCTCAGTCGGTAGAGCATGAGACTCTTAATCTCAGGGTCGTGGGTTCGAGCCCCACGTTGGGCGAAAACAACTAAAATTGTAGTGCTTTTTGACCAAAAAAATACATCCTATCTGTGGAAAGCGGCAGTGCAGGGATAGGGAAGAAAACGTTGGGCGAAAACAACTAAAGTTTTCGTGCTTTTTGACCAAAAAAATAGAAATTGAAAGTCTCTTTACAATATTTGCAATATTTTCATTGTTAACATGCAATATATGAATGCATGTCTGGATGATGTGTAATGGGGCAATACCACACCTTAATGTATTCACTGTAAAAGAAAAAGTATGTATCATCTTACTATAAAATAAAGTGGAGAAAACACAAATAAGACTTTTTTCCACACAGGTTTAATCGGCTATTTCCTGATATTCTTCAATGCGTTCTGATATTGACTGGTAATTGTGTTTGATACTTTCTTAGACTATTTCTGCCTCTGGCTGATGTGTATTTTCTTTCCAAACTCCACCAGAGCCTATGATTACACAGCATCCTATCTGTGGAAAGCGGCAGTGCAGGGATAGGGAAGAAAACTATAGGCATCCAAAGGAGCCCGGCTAGCTCAGTCGGTAGAGCATGAGACTCTTAATCTCACGGTCGTGGGTGCGAGCCCCACGTTGGGCGAAAACAACTAAAATTTTAATGCTTTTTGACCAAAAAAATAGAAATTGAAAGTCTCTTTACAATATTTGCAATATTTTGATTGTTAACATGCAATATATGAATGCATGTCTGGATGATGTGTAATGGGGCAATACCACACCTTAATGTATTCACTGTAAAAGAAAAAGTATGTATCATCTTACTATAAAATAAAGTGGAGAAAACACAAATAAGACTTTTTTCCACACAGGTTTAATCGGCTATTTCCTGATATTCTTCAATGCGTTCTGATATTGACTGGTAATTGTGTTTGATACTTTCTTAGACTATTTCTGCCTCTGGCTGATGTGTATTTTCTTTCCAAACTCCACCAGAGCCTATGATTACACAGCATCCTATCTGTGGAAAGCGGCAGTGCAGGGATAGGGAAGAAAACTATAGGCATCCAAAGGAGCCCGGCTAGCTCAGTCGGTAGAGCATGAGACTCTTAATCTCAGGGTCGTGGGTTCGAGCCCCACGTTGGGCGAAAACAACTAAAATTGTACTGCTTTTTGACCAAAAAAATACATCCTATCTGTGGAAAACGGCAGTGCAGGGATAGGGAAGAAAACTATAGGCATCCAAAGGAGCCCGGCTAGCTTAGTCGGTAGAGCATGAGACTCTTAATCTCAGGGTCGTGGGTTCGAGCCCCACGTTGGGCGAAAACAACTAAAATTATAGTGCTTTTTGACCAAAAAAATACATCCTATCTGTGGAAAACGGCAGTGCAGGGATAGGGAAGAAAACTATAAGCATCCAAAGGAGCCCGGCTAGCTCAGTCGGTAGAGCATGCGACTCTTAATCTCAGGGTCGTGGGCTCGAGCCCCACGTTGGGCGAAAACAACTAAAATTGTAGTGCTTTTTGACCAAAAAAATACATCCTATCTGTGGAAAGCGGCAGTGCAGGGATAGGGAAGAAAAGGTTGGGCGAAAACAACTAAAATTTTCGTGCTTTTTGACCAAAAAAATAGAAATTGAAAGTCTCTTTACAATATTTGCAATATTTTCATTGTTAACATGCAATATATGAATGCATGTCTGGATGATGTGTAATGGGGCAATACCACACCTTAATGTATTCACTGTAAAAGAAAAAGTATGTATCATCTTACTATAAAATAAAGTGGAGAAAACACAAATAAGACTTTTTTCCACACAGGTTTAATCGGCTATTTCCTGATATTCTTCAATGCGTTCAGATATTGACTGGTAATTGTGTTTGATACTTTCTTAGACTATTTCTGCCTCTGGCTGATGTGTATTTTCTTTCCAAACTCCACCAGAGCCTATGATTACACAGCATCCTATCTGTGGAAAGCGGCAGTGCAGGGATAGGGAAGAAAACTATAGGCATCCAAAGGAGCCCGGCTAGCTCAGTCGGTAGAGCATGAGACTCTTAATCTCAGAGTCGTGGGTGCGAAACCCACGTTGGGCGAAAACAACTAAAATTTTAGTGCTTTTTGACCAAAAAAATTAGAAATTGAAAGTCTCTTTACAATATTTGCAATATTTTGATTGTTAACATGCAATATATGAATGCATGTCTGGATGATGTGTAATGGGGCAATACCACACCTTAATGTATTCACTGTAAAAGAAAAAGTATGTATCATCTTACTATAAAATAAAGTGGAGAAAACTCAAATAAGACTTTTTTCCACACAGGTTTAATCGGCTATTTCCTGATATTCTTCAATGCGTTCTGATATTGACTGGTAATTGTGTTTGATACTTTCTTAGACTATTTCTGCCTCTGGCTGATGTGTATTTTCTTTCCAAACTCCACCAGAGCCTATGATTACACAGCATCCTATCTGTGGAAAACGGCAGTGCAGGGATAGGGAAGAAAACTATAGGCATCCAAAGAAGCCCGGCTAGCTCAGTCGGTAGAGCATGAGACTCTTAATCTCAGGGTCGTGGGTGAGAGCCCCACGTTGGGCGAAAACAACTAAAATTTTAATGCTTTTTGACCAAAAAAATAGAAATTGAAAGTCTCTTTACAATATTTGCAATATTTTGATTGTTAACTTGCAATATATGAATGCATGTCTGGATGATGTGTAATGGGGCAATACCACACCTTAATGTATTCACTGTAAAAGAAAAAGTATGTATCATCTTACTATAAAATAAAGTGGAGAAAACACAAATAAGACTTTTTTCCACACAGGTTTAATCAGCTATTTCCTGATATTCTTCAATGCGTTCAGATATTGACTGGTAATTGTGTTTGATACTTTCTTAGACTATTTCTGCCTCTGGCTGATGTGTATTTTCTTTCCAAACTCCACCAGAGCCTATGATTACACAGCATCCTATCTGTGGAAAGCGGCAGTGCAGGGATAGGGAAGAAAACTATAGGCATCCAAAGGAGCCCGGCTAGCTCAGTCGGTAGAGCATGAGACTCTTAATCTCAGGGTCGTGGGTTCGAGCCCCACGTTGGGCGAAAACAACTAAAATTGTACTGCTTTTTGACCAAAAAAATACATCCTATCTGTGGAAAACGGCAGTGCAGGGATAGGGAAGAAAACTATAGGCATCCAAAGGAGCCCGGCTAGCTTAGTCGGTAGAGCATGAGACTCTTAATCTCAGGGTCGTGGGTTTGAGCCCCACGTTGGGCGAAAACAACTAAAATTATAGTGCTTTTTGACCAAAAAAATACATCCTATCTGTGGAAAACGGCAGTGCAGGGATAGGGAAGAAAACTATAAGCATCCAAAGGAGCCCGGCTAGCTCAGTCGGTAGAGCATGAGACTCTTAATCTCAGGGTCGTGGGTTCGAGCCCCACGTTGGGCAAAAACAACTAAAATTGTAGTGCTTTTTGACCAAAAAAATACATCCTATCTGTGGAAAGCGGCAGTGCAGGGATAGGGAAGAAAAGGTTGGGCGAAAACAACTAAAATTTTCGTGCTTTTTGACCAAAAAAATAGAAATTGAAAGTCTCTTTACAATATTTGCAATATTTTCATTGTTAACATGCAATATATGAATGCATGTCTGGATGATGTGTAATGGGGCAATACCACACCTTAATGTATTCACTGTAAAAGAAAAAGTATTTATCATCTTACTATAAAATAAAGTGGAGAAAACACAAATAAGACTTTTTTCCACACAGGTTTAATCGGCTATTTCCTGATATTCTTCAATGCGTTCAGATATTGACTGGTAATTGTGTTTGATACTTTCTTAGACTATTTCTGCCTCTGGCTGATGTGTATTTTCTTTCCAAACTCCACCAGAGCCTATGATTACACAGCATCCTATCTGTGGAAAGCGGCAGTGCAGGGATAGGGAAGAAAACTATAGGCATCCAAAGGAGCCCGGCTAGCTCAGTCAGTAGAGCATGAGACTCTTAATCTCAGAGTCGTGGGTGCGAAACCCACGTTGGGCGAAAACAACTAAAATTTTAGTGCTTTTTGACCAAAAAAATAGAAATTGAAAGTCTCTTTACAATATTTGCAATATTTTGATTGTTAACTTGCAATATATGAATGCATGTCTGGATGATGTGTAATGGGGCAATACCACACCTTAATGTATTCACTGTAAAAGAAAAAGTATGTATCATCTTACTATAAAATAAAGTGGAGAAAACACAAATAAGACTTTTTTCCACACAGGTTTAATCAGCTATTTCCTGATATTCTTCAATGCGTTCTGATATTGACTGGTAATTGTGTTTGATACTTTCTTAGACTATTTCTGCCTCTGGCTGATGTGTATTTTCTTTCCAAACTCCACCAGAGCCTATGATTACACAGCATCCTATCTGTGGAAAACGGCAGTGCAGGGATAGGGAAGAAAACTATAGGTATCCAAAGGAGCCCAGCTAGCTCAGTCGGTAGAGCATGAGAATCTTAATCTCAGGGTCGTGGGTGCGAGCCCCACGTTGGGCGAAAACAACTAAAATTTTAATGCTTTTTGACCAAAAAAATAGAAATTGAAATTCTCTTTACAATATTTGCAATATTTTGATTGTTAACATGCAATATATGAATGCATGTCTGGATGATGTGTAATGGGGCAATACCACACCTTAATGTATTCACTGTAAAAGAAAAAGTATGTATCATCTTACTATAAAATAAAGTGGAGAAAGCACAAATAAGACTTTTTTCCACACAGGTTTAATCAGCTACTTCCTGATATTCTTCAATGCGTTCTGATATTGACTGGTAATTGTGTTTGATACTTTCTTAGACTATTTCTGCCTCTGGCTGATGTGTATTTTCTTTCCAAACTCCACCAGAGCCTATGATTACACAGCATCCTATCTGTGGAAAATGGCAGTGCAGGGATAGGGAAGAAAACTATAGGTATCCAAAGGAGCCCGGCTAGCTCAGTCGGTAGAGCATGAGACTCTTAATCTCAGGGTTGTGGGTTCGAGCCCCACGTTGGGCGAAAACAACTAAAATTGTAGGACTTTTTGACCAAAAAAATGCATCCTATCTGTGGAAAACGGCAGTGCAGGGATAGGGAAGAAAACTATAGGCATCCAAAGGAGCCCGGCTAGCTCAGTCGGTAGAGCATGAGACTCTTAATCTCAGGGTTGTGGGTTCGAGCCCCACGTTGGGCGAAAACAACTAAAATTGTAGGACTTTTTGACCAAAAAAATACATCCTATCTGTGGAAAACGGCAGTGCAGGGATAGGGAAGAAAACTATAGGCATCCAAAGGAGCCCGGCTAGCTCAGTCGGTAGAGCATGAGACTCTTAATCTCAGGGTCGTGGGTTTGAGCCCCACGTTGGGCAAAAACAACTAAAATTTTAGTGCTTTTTGACCAAAAAATAGAAATTGAAAGTCTCTTTACAATATTTGCAATATTTTCATTGTTAACATGCAATATATGAATGCATGTCTGGATGATGTGTAATGGGGCAATACCACACCTTAATGTATTCACTGTAAAAGAAAAAGTATGTATCATCTTACTATAAAATAAAGTGGAGAAAACACAAATAAGACTTTTTTCCACACATGTTTAATCGGCTATTTCCTGATATTCTTCAATGCTTTCTGATATTGACTGGTAATTGTGTTTGATACTTTCTTAGACTATTTCTGCCTCTGGCTGATGTGTATTTTCTTTCCAAACTCCACCAGAGCCTATGATTACACAGCATCCTATCTGTGGAAAGCGGCAGTGCAGGGATAGGGAAGAAAACTATAGGCATCCAAAAGAGCCCGGCTAGCTCAGTCGGTAGAGCATGAGACTCTTAATCTCAGGGTGGGGGGTTCAAGCCCCACGTTGGGCGAAAACAACTAAAATTTTCGTGCTTTTTGACCAAAAAAATAGAAATTGAAAGTCTCTTTACAATATTTGCAATATTTTCATTGTTAACATGCAATATATGAATGCATGTCTGGATGATGTGTAATGGGGCAATACCACACCTTAATGTATTCACTGTAAAAGAAAAAGTATGTATCATCTTACTATAAAATAAAGTGGAGAAAACACAAATAAGACTTTTTTCCACACAGGTTTAATCGGCTATTTCCTGATATTCTTCAATGCGTTCGGATATTGACTGGTAATTGTGTTTGATACTTTCTTAGACTATTTCTGCCTCTGGCTGATGTGTATTTTCTTTCCAAACTCCACCAGAGCCTATGATTACACAGCATCCTATCTGTGGAAAACGGCAGTGCAGGGATAGGGAAGAAAACTATAGGCATCCAAAGGAGCCCGGCTAGCTCAGTCGGTAGAGCATGAGACTCTTAATCTCAGGGTCGTGGGTTCGAGCCCCACGTTGGGCGAAAACAACTAAAATTGTAGTGCTTTTTGACCAAAACAATACATCCTATCTGTGGAAAACGGCAGTGCAGGGATAGGGAAGAAAACTATAGGCATCCAAAAGAGCCCGGCTAGCTCAGTCGGTAGAGCATGAGACTCTTAATCTCAGGGTCGTGGGTTCGAGCCCCACGTTGGGCGAAAACAACTAAAATTGTAGTGCTTTTTGACCAAAAAAATACATCCTATCTGTGGAAAGCGGCAGTGCAGGGATAGGGAAGAAAACGTTGGGTGAAAACAACTAACATTTTCGTGCTTTTTGACCAAAAAAATAGAAATTGAAAGTCTCTTTACAATATTTGCAATATTTTCATTGTTAACATGCAATATATGAATGCATGTCTGGATGATGTGTAATGGGGCAATACCACACCTTAATGTATTCGCTGTAAAAGAAAAAGTATGTATCATCTTACTATAAAATAAAGTGGAGAAAACACAAATAAGACTTTTTTCCACACAGGTTTAATCGGCTATTTCCTGATATTCTTCAATGCGTTCTGATATTGACTGGTAATTGTGTTTGATACTTTCTTAGACTATTTCTGCCTCTGGCTGATGTGTATTTTCTTTCCAAACTCCACCAGAGCCTATGATTACACAGCATCCTATCTGTGGAAAGCGGCAGTGCAGGGATAGGGAAGAAAACTATAGGCATCCAAAAGAGCCCGGCTAGCTCAGTCGGTAGAGCATGAGACTCTTAATCTCAGGGTCGTGGGTTCGAGCCCCACGTTGGGCGAAAACAACTAAAATTTTAGTGCTTTTTGACCAAAAAAATAGAAATTGAAAGTCTCTTTGCAATATTTTCATTGTTAACATGCAATATATGAATGCATGTCTGGATGATGTGTAATGGGGCAATACCATACCTTAATGTATTCACTGTAAAAGAAAAAGTATGCATCATCTTACTATAAAATAAAGTGGAGAAAACACAAATAAGACTTTTTTCCACACAGGTTTAATCGGCTATTTCCTGATATTCTTCAATGCGTTCTGATATTGACTGGTAATTGTGTTTGATACTTTCTTAGACTATTTCTGCCTCTGGCTGATGTGTATTTTCTTTCCAAACTCCACCAGAGCCTATGATTACACAGCATCCTATCTGTGGAAAGCGGCAGTGCAGGGATAGGGAAGAAAACTATAGGCATCCAAAAGAGCCCGGCTAGCTCAGTCGGTAGAGCATGAGACTCTTAATCTCAGGGTCGTGGGTGCGAAACCCACGTTGGGCGAAAACAACTAAAATTTTAGTGCTTTTTGACCAAAAAAATAGAAATTGAAAGTCTCTTTACAATATTTGCAATATTTTGATTGTTAACATGCAATATATGAATGCATGTCTGGATGATGTGTAATGGGGCAATACCACACCTTAATGTATTCACTGTAAAAGAAAAAGTATGTATCATCTTACTATAAAAGAAAGTGGAGAAAACTCAAATAAGACTTTTTTCCACACAGGTTTAATCGGCTATTTCCTGATATTCTTCAATGCGTTCTGATATTGACTGGTAATTGTGTTTGATACTTTCTTAGACTATTTCTGCCTCTGGCTGATGTGTATTTTCTTTCAAAACTCCACCAGAGCCTATGATTACACAGCATCCTATCTGTGGAAAACGGCAGTGCAGGGATAGGGAAGAAAACTATAGGCATTCAAAGGAGCCCGGCTAGCTCAGTCGGTAGAGCATGAGACTCTTAATCTCAGGGTCGTGGGTGCGAGCCCCACGTTGGGCGAAAACAACTAAAATTTTAATGCTTTTTGACCAAAAAAATAGAAATTGAAAGTCTCTTTACAATATTTGCAATATTTTGATTGTTAACATGCAATATATGAATGCATGTCTGGATGATGTGTAATGGGGCAATACCACACCTTAATGTATTCACTGTAAAAGAAAAAGTATGTATCATCTTACTATAAAATAAAGTGGAGAAAACACAAATAAGACTTTTTTCCACACAGGTTTAATCAGCTATTTCCTGATATTCTTCAATGCGTTCTGATATTGACTGGTAATTGTGTTTGATACTTTCTTAGACTATTTCTGCCTCTGGCTGATGTGTATTTTCTTTCCAAACTCCACCAGAGCCTATGATTACACAGCATCCTATCTGTGGAAAACGGCAGTGCAGGGATAGGGAAGAAAACTATAGGTATCCAAAGGAGCCCGGCTAGCTCAGTCGGTAGAGCATGGAAATCTTAATCTCAGGGTCGTGGGTGCGAGCCCCACGTTGGGCGAAAACAACTAAAATTTTAATGCTTTTTGACCAAAAAAATAGAAATTGAAATTCTCTTTACAATATTTGCAATATTTTGATAGTTAACATGCAATATATGAATGCATGTCTGGATGATGTGTAATGGGGCAATACCACACCTTAATGTATTCACTGTAAAAGAAAAAGTATGTATCATCTTACTATAAAATAAAGTGGAGAAAACACAAATAAGACTTTTTTCCACACAGGTTTAATCAGCTATTTCCTGATATTCCTCAATGCGTTCTGATATTGACTGGTAATTGTGTTTGATACTTTCTTAGACTATTTCTGCCTCTGGCTGATGTGTATTTTCTTTCCAAACTCCACCAGAGCCTATGATTACACAGCATCCTATCTGTGGAAAACGGCAGTGCAGGGATAGGGAAGAAAACTATAGGTATCCAAAGGAGCCCGGCTAGCTCAGTCGGTAGAGCATGAGACTCTTAATCTCAGGGTTGTGGGTTCGAGCCCCACGTTGGGCAAAAACAACTAAAATTGTAGGACTTTTTGACCAAAAAAATACATCCTATCTGTGGAAAACGGCAGGGATAGGGAAGAAAACTATAGGCATCCAAAGGGGCCCGGCTAGCTCAGTCGGTAGAGCATGAGACTCTTAATCTCAGGGTCGTGGGTGCGAGCCCCACGTTGGGCGAAAACAACTAAAATTTTAGTGCTTTTTGACCAAAAAAATAGAAATTGAAAGTCTCTTTACAATATTTGCAATATTTTCATTGTTAACATACAATATATGAATGCATTTCTGGATGATGTGTAATGGGGCAATACCACACCTTAATGTATTCACTGTAAAAGAAAAAGTATGTATCATCTTACTATAAAATAAAGTGGAGAAAACACAAATAAGACTTTTTTCCACACATGTTTAATCGGCTATTTCCTGATATTCTTCAATGCGTTCTGATATTGACTGGTAATTGTGTTTGATACTTTCTTAGACTATTTCTGCCTCTGGCTGATGTGTATTTTCTTTCCAAACTCCACCAGAGCCTATGATTACACAGCATCCTATCTGTGGAAAGCGGCAGTGCAGGGATAGGGAAGAAAACTATAGGCATCCAAAGGAGCCCGGCTAGCTCAGTCGGTAGAGCATGAGACTCTTAATCTCAGGGTCGTGGGTTCGAGCCCCACGTTGGGCGAAAACAACTAACATTTTAGTGCTTTTTGACCAACAAAAATAGAAATTGAAAGTCTCTTTACAATATTTGCAATATTTTCATTGTTAACATGCAATATATGAATGCATGTCTGGATGATGTGTAATGGGGCAATACCACACCTTAATGTATTCACTGTAAAAGAAAAAGTATGTATCATCTTACTATAAAATAAAGTGGAGAAAACACAAATAAGACTTTTTTCCACACAGGTTTAATCGGCTATTTCCTGATATTCTTCAATGCGTTCTGATATTGACTGGTAATTGTGTTTGATACTTTCTTAGACTATTTCTGCCTCTGGCTGATGTGTATTTTCTTTCCAAACTCCACCAGAGCCTATGATTACACAGCATCCTATCTGTGGAAAGCGGCAGTGCAGGGATAGGGAAGAAAACTATAGGCATCCAAAGGAGCCCGGCTAGCTCAGTCGGTAGAGCATGAGACTCTTAATCTCACGGTCGTGGGTGCGAGCCCCACGTTGGGCGAAAACAACTAAAATTTTAATGCTTTTTGACCAAAAAAATAGAAATTGAAGGTCTCTTTACAATATTTGCAATATTTTGATTGTTAACATGCAATATATGAATGCATGTCTGGATGATGTGTAATGGGGCAATACCACACCTTAATGTATTCACTGTAAAAGAAAAAGTATGTATCATCTTACTATAAAATAAAGTGGAGAAAACACAAATAAGACTTTTTTCCACACAGGTTTAATCGGCTATTTCCTGATATTCTTCAATGCGTTCGGATATTGACTGGTAATTGTGTTTGATACTTTCTTAGACTATTTCTGCCTCTGGCTGATGTGTATTTTCTTTCCAAACTCCACCAGAGCCTATGATTACACAGCATCCTATCTGTGGAAAGCGGCAGTGCAGGGATAGGGAAGAAAACTATAGGCATCCAAAGGAGCCCGGCTAGCTCAGTCGGTAGAGCATGAGACTCTTAATCTCAGGGTCGTGGGTTCGAGCCCCACGTTGGGCGAAAACAACTAAAATTGTACTGCTTTTTGACCAAAAAAATACATCCTATCTGTGGAAAACGGCAGTGCAGGGATAGGGAAGAAAACTATAGGCATCCAAAGGAGCCCGGCTAGCTTAGTCGGTAGAGCATGAGACTCTTAATCTCAGGGTCGTGGGTTCGAGCCCCACGTTGGGCGAAAACAACTAAAATTATAGTGCTTTTTGACCAAAAAAATACATCCTATCTGTGGAAAACGGCAGTGCAGGGATAGGGAAGAAAACTATAAGCATCCAAAGGAGCCCGGCTAGCTCAGTCGGTAGAGCATGAGACTCTTAATCTCAGGGTCGTGGGCTCGAGCCCCACGTTGGGCGAAAACAACTAAAATTGTAGTGCTTTTTGACCAAAAAAATACATCCTATCTGTGGAAAGCGGCAGTGCAGGGATAGGGAAGAAAAGGTTGGGCGAAAACAACTAAAATTTTCGTGCTTTTTGACCAAAAAAATAGAAATTGAAAGTCTCTTTACAATATTTGCAATATTTTCATTGTTAACATGCAATATATGAATGCATGTCTGGATGATGTGTAATGGGGCAATACCACACCTTAATGTATTCACTGTAAAAGAAAAAGTATGTATCATCTTACTATAAAATAAAGTGGAGAAAACACAAATAAGACTTTTTTCCACACAGGTTTAATCGGCTATTTCCTGATATTCTTCAATGCGTTCGGATATTGACTGGTAATTGTGTTTGATACTTTCTTAGACTATTTCTGCCTCTGGCTGATGTGTATTTTCTTTCCAAACTCCACCAGAGCCTATGATTACACAGCATCCTATCTGTGGAAAACGGCAGTGCAGGGATAGGGAAGAAAACTATAGGCATCCAAAGGAGCCCGGCTAGCTCAGTCGGTAGAGCATGAGACTCTTAATCTCAGGGTCGTGGGTTTGAGCCCCACGTTGGGCGAAAACAACTAAAATGTTAGTGCTTTTTGACCAAAAAAATAGAAATTGAAAGTCTCTTTACAATATTTGCAATATTTTCATTGTTAACATGCAATATATGAATGCATGTCTGGATGATGTGTAATGGGGCAATACCACACCTTAATGTATTCACTGTAGAAGAAAAAGTATGTATCATCTTACTATAAAATAAAGTGGAGAAAACACAAATAAGACTTTTTTCCACACAGGTTTAATCGGCTATTTCCTGATATTCTTCAATGCGTTCTGATATTGACTGGTAATTGTGTTTGATACTTTCTTAGACTATTTCTGCCTCTGGCTGATGTGTATTTTCTTTCCAAACTCCACCAGAGCCTATGATTACACAGCATCCTATCTGTGGAAAGCGGCAGTGCAGGGATAGGGAAGAAAACTATAGGCATCCAAAGGAGCCCGGCTAGCTCAGTCGGTAGAGCATGAGACTCTTAATCTCAGGGTCGTGGGTTCGAGCCCCACGTTGGGCGAAAACAACTAAAATTGTAGTGCTTTTTGACCAAAAAAATACATCCTATCTGTGGAAAGCGGCAGTGCAGGGATAGGGAAGAAAACGTTGGGCGAAAACAACTAAATTTTTCGTGCTTTTTGACCAAAAAAATAGAAATTGAAAGTCTCTTTACAATATTTGCAATATTTTCATTGTTAACATGCAATATATGAATGCATGTCTGGATGATGTGTAATGGGGCAATACCACACCTTAATGTATTCACTGTAAAAGAAAAAGTATGTATCATCTTACTATAAAATAAAGTGGAGAAAACACAAATAAGACTTTTTTCCACACAGGTTTAATCGGCTATTTCCTGATATTCTTCAATGCGTTCTGATATTGACTGGTAATTGTGTTTGATACTTTCTTAGACTATTTCTGCCTCTGGCTGATGTGTATTTTCTTTCCAAACTCCACCAGAGCCTATGATTACACAGCATCCTATCTGTGGAAAGCGGCAGTGCAGGGATAGGGAAGAAAACTATAGGCCTCCAAAGGAGCCCGGCTAGCTCAGTCGGTAGAGCATGAGACTCTTAATCTCACGGTCGTGGGTGCGAGCCCCACGTTGGGCGAAAACAACTAAAATTTTAATGCTTTTTGACCAAAAAAATAGAAATTGAAAGTCTCTTTACAATATTTGCAATATTTTGATTGTTAACATGCAATATATGAATGCATGTCTGGATGATGTGTAATGGGGCAATACCACACCTTAATGTATTCACTGTAAAAGAAAAAGTATGTATCATCTTACTATAAAATAAAGTGGAGAAAACACAAATAAGACTTTTTTCCACACAGGTTTAATCGGCTATTTCCTGATATTCTTCAATGCGTTCTGATATTGACTGGTAATTGTGTTTGATACTTTCTTAGACTATTTCTGCCTCTGGCTGATGTGTATTTTCTTTCCAAACTCCACCAGAGCCTATGATTACACAGCATCCTATCTGTGGAAAGCGGCAGTGCAGGGATAGGGAAGAAAACTATAGGCATCCAAAGGAGCCCGGCTAGCTCAGTCGGTAGAGCATGAGACTCTTAATCTCAGGGTCGTGGGTTCGAGCCCCACGTTGGGCGAAAACAACTAAAATTGTACTGCTTTTTGACCAAAAAAATACATCCTATCTGTGGAAAACGGCAGTGCAGGGATAGGGAAGAAAACTATAGGCATCCAAAGGAGCCCGGCTAGCTTAGTCGGTAGAGCATGAGACTCTTAATCTCAGGGTCGTGGGTTCGAGCCCCACGTTGGGCGAAAACAACTAAAATTATAGTGCTTTTTGACCAAAAAAATACATCCTATCTGTGGAAAACGGCAGTGCAGGGATAGGGAAGAAAACTATAAGCATCCAAAGGAGCCCGGCTAGCTCAGTCGGTAGAGCATGAGACTCTTAATCTCAGGGTCGTGGGCTCGAGCCCCACGTTGGGCGAAAACAACTAAAATTGTAGTGCTTTTTGACCAAAAAAATACATCCTATCTGTGGAAAGCGGCAGTGCAGGGATAGGGAAGAAAAGGTTGGGCGAAAACAACTAAAATTTTCGTGCTTTTTGACCAAAAAAATAGAAATTGAAAGTCTCTTTACAATATTTGCAATATTTTCATTGTTAACATGCAATATATGAATGCATGTCTGGATGATGTGTAATGGGGCAATACCACACCTTAATGTATTCACTGTAAAAGAAAAAGTATGTATCATCTTACTATAAAATAAAGTGGAGAAAACACAAATAAGACTTTTTTCCACACAGGTTTAATCGGCTATTTCCTGATATTCTTCAATGCGTTCAGATATTGACTGGTAATTGTGTTTGATACTTTCTTAGACTATTTCTGCCTCTGGCTGATGTGTATTTTCTTTCCAAACTCCACCAGAGCCTATGATTACACAGCATCCTATCTGTGGAAAGCGGCAGTGCAGGGATAGGGAAGAAAACTATAGGCATCCAAAGGAGCCCGGCTAGCTCAGTCGGTAGAGCATGAGACTCTTAATCTCAGAGTCGTGGGTGCGAAACCCACGTTGGGCGAAAACAACTAAAATTTTAGTGCTTTTTGACCAAAAAAATAGAAATTGAAAGTCTCTTTACAATATTTGCAATATTTTGATTGTTAACATGCAATATATGAATGCATGTCTGGATGATGTGTAATGGGGCAATACCACACCTTAATGTATTCACTGTAAAAGAAAAAGTATGTATCATCTTACTATAAAATAAAGTGGAGAAAACTCAAATAAGACTTTTTTCCACACAGGTTTAATCGGCTATTTCCTGATATTCTTCAATGCGTTCTGATATTGACTGGTAATTGTGTTTGATACTTTCTTAGACTATTTCTGCCTCTGGCTGATGTGTATTTTCTTTCCAAACTCCACCAGAGCCTATGATTACACAGCATCCTATCTGTGGAAAACGGCAGTGCAGGGATAGGGAAGAAAACTATAGGCATCCAAAGGAGCCCGGCTAGCTCAGTCGGTAGAGCATGAGACTCTTAATCTCAGAGTCGTGGGTGCGAAACCCACGTTGGGCGAAAACAACTAAAATTTTAGTGCTTTTTGACCAAAAAAATAGAAATTGAAAGTCTCTTTACAATATTTGCAATATTTTGATTGTTAACATGCAATATATGAATGCATGTCTGGATGATGTGTAATGGGGCAATACCACACCTTAATGTATTCACTGTAAAAGAAAAAGTATGTATCATCTTACTATAAAATAAAGTGGAGAAAACTCAAATAAGACTTTTTTCCACACAGGTTTAATCGGCTATTTCCTGATATTCTTCAATGCGTTCTGATATTGACTGGTAATTGTGTTTGATACTTTCTTAGACTATTTCTGCCTCTGGCTGATGTGTATTTTCTTTCCAAACTCCACCAGAGCCTATGATTACACAGCATCCTATCTGTGGAAAACGGCAGTGCAGGGATAGGGAAGAAAACTATAGGCATCCAAAGAAGCCCGGCTAGCTCAGTCGGTAGAGCATGAGACTCTTAATCTCAGGGTCGTGGGTGCGAGCCCCACGTTGGGCGAAAACAACTAAAATTTTAATGCTTTTTGACCAAAAAAATAGAAATTGAAAGTCTCTTTACAATATTTGCAATATTTTGATTGTTAACTTGCAATATATGAATGCATGTCTGGATGATGTGTAATGGGGCAATACCACACCTTAATGTATTCACTGTAAAAGAAAAAGTATGTATCATCTTACTATAAAATAAAGTGGAGAAAACACAAATAAGACTTTTTTCCACACAGGTTTAATCAGCTATTTCCTGATATTCTTCAATGCGTTCTGATATTGACTGGTAATTGTGTTTGATACTTTCTTAGACTATTTCTGCCTCTGGCTGATGTGTATTTTCTTTCCAAACTCCACCAGAGCCTATGATTACACAGCATCCTATCTGTGGAAAACGGCAGTGCAGGGATAGGGAAGAAAACTATAGGTATCCAAAGGAGCCCAGCTAGCTCAGTCGGTAGAGCATGAGAATCTTAATCTCAGGGTCGTGGGTGCGAGCCCCACGTTGGGCGAAAACAACTAAAATTTTAATGCTTTTTGACCAAAAAAATAGAAATTGAAATTCTCTTTACAATATTTGCAATATTTTGATTGTTAACATGCAATATATGAATGCATGTCTGGATGATGTGTAATGGGGCAATACCACACCTTAATGTATTCACTGTAAAAGAAAAAGTATGTATCATCTTACTATAAAATAAAGTGGAGAAAGCACAAATAAGACTTTTTTCCACACAGGTTTAATCAGCTACTTCCTGATATTCTTCAATGCGTTCTGATATTGACTGGTAATTGTGTTTGATACTTTCTTAGACTATTTCTGCCTCTGGCTGATGTGTATTTTCTTTCCAAACTCCACCAGAGCCTATGATTACACAGCATCCTATCTGTGGAAAATGGCAGTGCAGGGATAGGGAAGAAAACTATAGGTATCCAAAGGAGCCCGGCTAGCTCAGTCGGTAGAGCATGAGACTCTTAATCTCAGGGTTGTGGGTTCGAGCCCCACGTTGGGCGAAAACAACTAAAATTGTAGGACTTTTTGACCAAAAAAATGCATCCTATCTGTGGAAAACGGCAGTGCAGGGATAGGGAAGAAAACTATAGGCATCCAAAGGAGCCCGGCTAGCTCAGTCGGTAGAGCATGAGACTCTTAATCTCAGGGTTGTGGGTTCGAGCCCCACGTTGGGCGAAAACAACTAAAATTGTAGGACTTTTTGACCAAAAAAATACATCCTATCTGTGGAAAACGGCAGTGCAGGGATAGGGAAGAAAACTATAGGCATCCAAAGGAGCCCGGCTAGCTCAGTCGGTAGAGCATGAGACTCTTAATCTCAGGGTCGTGGGTTTGAGCCCCACGTTGGGCAAAAACAACTAAAATTTTAGTGCTTTTTGACCAAAAAATAGAAATTGAAAGTCTCTTTACAATATTTGCAATATTTTCATTGTTAACATGCAATATATGAATGCATGTCTGGATGATGTGTAATGGGGCAATACCACACCTTAATGTATTCACTGTAAAAGAAAAAGTATGTATCATCTTACTATAAAATAAAGTGGAGAAAACACAAATAAGACTTTTTTCCACACATGTTTAATCGGCTATTTCCTGATATTCTTCAATGCTTTCTGATATTGACTGGTAATTGTGTTTGATACTTTCTTAGACTATTTCTGCCTCTGGCTGATGTGTATTTTCTTTCCAAACTCCACCAGAGCCTATGATTACACAGCATCCTATCTGTGGAAAGCGGCAGTGCAGGGATAGGGAAGAAAACTATAGGCATCCAAAAGAGCCCGGCTAGCTCAGTCGGTAGAGCATGAGACTCTTAATCTCAGGGTGGGGGGTTCAAGCCCCACGTTGGGCGAAAACAACTAAAATTTTCGTGCTTTTTGACCAAAAAAATAGAAATTGAAAGTCTCTTTACAATATTTGCAATATTTTCATTGTTAACATGCAATATATGAATGCATGTCTGGATGATGTGTAATGGGGCAATACCACACCTTAATGTATTCACTGTAAAAGAAAAAGTATGTATCATCTTACTATAAAATAAAGTGGAGAAAACACAAATAAGACTTTTTTCCACACAGGTTTAATCGGCTATTTCCTGATATTCTTCAATGCGTTCGGATATTGACTGGTAATTGTGTTTGATACTTTCTTAGACTATTTCTGCCTCTGGCTGATGTGTATTTTCTTTCCAAACTCCACCAGAGCCTATGATTACACAGCATCCTATCTGTGGAAAACGGCAGTGCAGGGATAGGGAAGAAAACTATAGGCATCCAAAGGAGCCCGGCTAGCTCAGTCGGTAGAGCATGAGACTCTTAATCTCAGGGTCGTGGGTTCGAGCCCCACGTTGGGCGAAAACAACTAAAATTGTAGTGCTTTTTGACCAAAACAATACATCCTATCTGTGGAAAACGGCAGTGCAGGGATAGGGAAGAAAACTATAGGCATCCAAAAGAGCCCGGCTAGCTCAGTCGGTAGAGCATGAGACTCTTAATCTCAGGGTCGTGGGTTCGAGCCCCACGTTGGGCGAAAACAACTAAAATTGTAGTGCTTTTTGACCAAAAAAATACATCCTATCTGTGGAAAGCGGCAGTGCAGGGATAGGGAAGAAAACGTTGGGTGAAAACAACTAACATTTTCGTGCTTTTTGACCAAAAAAATAGAAATTGAAAGTCTCTTTACAATATTTGCAATATTTTCATTGTTAACATGCAATATATGAATGCATGTCTGGATGATGTGTAATGGGGCAATACCACACCTTAATGTATTCGCTGTAAAAGAAAAAGTATGTATCATCTTACTATAAAATAAAGTGGAGAAAACACAAATAAGACTTTTTTCCACACAGGTTTAATCGGCTATTTCCTGATATTCTTCAATGCGTTCTGATATTGACTGGTAATTGTGTTTGATACTTTCTTAGACTATTTCTGCCTCTGGCTGATGTGTATTTTCTTTCCAAACTCCACCAGAGCCTATGATTACACAGCATCCTATCTGTGGAAAGCGGCAGTGCAGGGATAGGGAAGAAAACTATAGGCATCCAAAAGAGCCCGGCTAGCTCAGTCGGTAGAGCATGAGACTCTTAATCTCAGGGTCGTGGGTTCGAGCCCCACGTTGGGCGAAAACAACTAAAATTTTAGTGCTTTTTGACCAAAAAAATAGAAATTGAAAGTCTCTTTGCAATATTTTCATTGTTAACATGCAATATATGAATGCATGTCTGGATGATGTGTAATGGGGCAATACCATACCTTAATGTATTCACTGTAAAAGAAAAAGTATGCATCATCTTACTATAAAATAAAGTGGAGAAAACACAAATAAGACTTTTTTCCACACAGGTTTAATCGGCTATTTCCTGATATTCTTCAATGCGTTCTGATATTGACTGGTAATTGTGTTTGATACTTTCTTAGACTATTTCTGCCTCTGGCTGATGTGTATTTTCTTTCCAAACTCCACCAGAGCCTATGATTACACAGCATCCTATCTGTGGGAAGCGGCAGTGCAGGGATAGGGAAGAAAACTATAGGCATCCAAAGGAGCCCGGCTAGCTCAGTCGGTAGAGCATGAGACTCTTAATCTCAGGGTCGTGGGTGCGAAACCCACGTTGGGCGAAAACAACTAAAATTTTAGTGCTTTTTGACCAAAAAAATAGAAATTGAAAGTCTCTTTACAATATTTGCAATATTTTGATTGTTAACATGCAATATATGAATGCATGTCTGGATGATGTGTAATGGGGCAATACCACACCTTAATGTATTCACTGTAAAAGAAAAAGTATGTATCATCTTACTATAAAAGAAAGTGGAGAAAACTCAAATAAGACTTTTTTCCACACAGGTTTAATCGGCTATTTCCTGATATTCTTCAATGCGTTCTGATATTGACTGGTAATTGTGTTTGATACTTTCTTAGACTATTTCTGCCTCTGGCTGATGTGTATTTTCTTTCAAAACTCCACCAGAGCCTATGATTACACAGCATCCTATCTGTGGAAAACGGCAGTGCAGGGATAGGGAAGAAAACTATAGGCATTCAAAGGAGCCCGGCTAGCTCAGTCGGTAGAGCATGAGACTCTTAATCTCAGGGTCGTGGGTGCGAGCCCCACGTTGGGCGAAAACAACTAAAATTTTAATGCTTTTTGACCAAAAAAATAGAAATTGAAAGTCTCTTTACAATATTTGCAATATTTTGATTGTTAACATGCAATATATGAATGCATGTCTGGATGATGTGTAATGGGGCAATACCACACCTTAATGTATTCACTGTAAAAGAAAAAGTATGTATCATCTTACTATAAAATAAAGTGGAGAAAACACAAATAAGACTTTTTTCCACACAGGTTTAATCAGCTATTTCCTGATATTCTTCAATGCGTTCTGATATTGACTGGTAATTGTGTTTGATACTTTCTTAGACTATTTCTGCCTCTGGCTGATGTGTATTTTCTTTCCAAACTCCACCAGAGCCTATGATTACACAGCATCCTATCTGTGGAAAACGGCAGTGCAGGGATAGGGAAGAAAACTATAGGTATCCAAAGGAGCCCGGCTAGCTCAGTCGGTAGAGCATGGAAATCTTAATCTCAGGGTCGTGGGTGCGAGCCCCACGTTGGGCGAAAACAACTAAAATTTTAATGCTTTTTGACCAAAAAAATAGAAATTGAAATTCTCTTTACAATATTTGCAATATTTTGATTGTTAACATGCAATATATGAATGCATGTCTGGATGATGTGTAATGGGGCAATACCACACCTTAATGTATTCACTGTAAAAGAAAAAGTATGTATCATCTTACTATAAAATAAAGTGGAGAAAACACAAATAAGACTTTTTTCCACACAGGTTTAATCAGCTATTTCCTGATATTCCTCAATGCGTTCTGATATTGACTGGTAATTGTGTTTGATACTTTCTTAGACTATTTCTGCCTCTGGCTGATGTGTATTTTCTTTCCAAACTCCACCAGAGCCTATGATTACACAGCATCCTATCTGTGGAAAACGGCAGTGCAGGGATAGGGAAGAAAACTATAGGTATCCAAAGGAGCCCGGCTAGCTCAGTCGGTAGAGCATGAGACTCTTAATCTCAGGGTTGTGGGTTCGAGCCCCACGTTGGGCAAAAACAACTAAAATTGTAGGACTTTTTGACCAAAAAAATACATCCTATCTGTGGAAAACGGCAGGGATAGGGAAGAAAACTATAGGCATCCAAAGGAGCCCGGCTAGCTCAGTCGGTAGAGCATGAGACTCTTAATCTCAGGGTCGTGGGTGCGAGCCCCACGTTGGGCGAAAACAACTAAAATTTTAGTGCTTTTTGACCAAAAAAATAGAAATTGAAAGTCTCTTTACAATATTTGCAATATTTTCATTGTTAACATACAATATATGAATGCATTTCTGGATGATGTGTAATGGGGCAATACCACACCTTAATGTATTCACTGTAAAAGAAAAAGTATGTATCATCTTACTATAAAATAAAGTGGAGAAAACACAAATAAGACTTTTTTCCACACAGGTTTAATCGGCTATTTCCTGATATTCTTCAATGCGTTCGGATATTGACTGGTAATTGTGTTTGATACTTTCTTAGACTATTTCTGCCTCTGGCTGATGTGTATTTTCTTTCCAAACTCCACCAGAGCCTATGATTACACAGCATCCTATCTGTGGAAAGCGGCAGTGCAGGGATAGGGAAGAAAACTATAGGCATCCAAAGGAGCCCGGCTAGCTCAGTCGGTAGAGCATGAGACTCTTAATCTCAGGGTCGTGGGTTCGAGCCCCACGTTGGGCGAAAACAACTAAAATTGTACTGCTTTTTGACCAAAAAAATACATCCTATCTGTGGAAAACGGCAGTGCAGGGATAGGGAAGAAAACTATAGGCATCCAAAGGAGCCCGGCTAGCTTAGTCGGTAGAGCATGAGACTCTTAATCTCAGGGTCGTGGGTTCGAGCCCCACGTTGGGCGAAAACAACTAAAATTATAGTGCTTTTTGACCAAAAAAATACATCCTATCTGTGGAAAACGGCAGTGCAGGGATAGGGAAGAAAACTATAAGCATCCAAAGGAGCCCGGCTAGCTCAGTCGGTAGAGCATGAGACTCTTAATCTCAGGGTCGTGGGCTCGAGCCCCACGTTGGGCGAAAACAACTAAAATTGTAGTGCTTTTTGACCAAAAAAATACATCCTATCTGTGGAAAGCGGCAGTGCAGGGATAGGGAAGAAAAGGTTGGGCGAAAACAACTAAAATTTTCGTGCTTTTTGACCAAAAAAATAGAAATTGAAAGTCTCTTTACAATATTTGCAATATTTTCATTGTTAACATGCAATATATGAATGCATGTCTGGATGATGTGTAATGGGGCAATACCACACCTTAATGTATTCACTGTAAAAGAAAAAGTATGTATCATCTTACTATAAAATAAAGTGGAGAAAACACAAATAAGACTTTTTTCCACACAGGTTTAATCGGCTATTTCCTGATATTCTTCAATGCGTTCGGATATTGACTGGTAATTGTGTTTGATACTTTCTTAGACTATTTCTGCCTCTGGCTGATGTGTATTTTCTTTCCAAACTCCACCAGAGCCTATGATTACACAGCATCCTATCTGTGGAAAACGGCAGTGCAGGGATAGGGAAGAAAACTATAGGCATCCAAAGGAGCCCGGCTAGCTCAGTCGGTAGAGCATGAGACTCTTAATCTCAGGGTCGTGGGTTTGAGCCCCACGTTGGGCGAAAACAACTAAAATGTTAGTGCTTTTTGACCAAAAAAATAGAAATTGAAAGTCTCTTTACAATATTTGCAATATTTTCATTGTTAACATGCAATATATGAATGCATGTCTGGATGATGTGTAATGGGGCAATACCACACCTTAATGTATTCACTGTAGAAGAAAAAGTATGTATCATCTTACTATAAAATAAAGTGGAGAAAACACAAATAAGACTTTTTTCCACACAGGTTTAATCGGCTATTTCCTGATATTCTTCAATGCGTTCTGATATTGACTGGTAATTGTGTTTGATACTTTCTTAGACTATTTCTGCCTCTGGCTGATGTGTATTTTCTTTCCAAACTCCACCAGAGCCTATGATTACACAGCATCCTATCTGTGGAAAGCGGCAGTGCAGGGATAGGGAAGAAAACTATAGGCATCCAAAGGAGCCCGGCTAGCTCAGTCGGTAGAGCATGAGACTCTTAATCTCAGGGTCGTGGGTTCGAGCCCCACGTTGGGCGAAAACAACTAAAATTGTAGTGCTTTTTGACCAAAAAAATACATCCTATCTGTGGAAAGCGGCAGTGCAGGGATAGGGAAGAAAACGTTGGGCGAAAACAACTAAAGTTTTCGTGCTTTTTGACCAAAAAAATAGAAATTGAAAGTCTCTTTACAATATTTGCAATATTTTCATTGTTAACATGCAATATATGAATGCATGTCTGGATGATGTGTAATGGGGCAATACCACACCTTAATGTATTCACTGTAAAAGAAAAAGTATGTATCATCTTACTATAAAATAAAGTGGAGAAAACACAAATAAGACTTTTTTCCACACAGGTTTAATCGGCTATTTCCTGATATTCTTCAATGCGTTCTGATATTGACTGGTAATTGTGTTTGATACTTTCTTAGACTATTTCTGCCTCTGGCTGATGTGTATTTTCTTTCCAAACTCCACCAGAGCCTATGATTACACAGCATCCTATCTGTGGAAAGCGGCAGTGCAGGGATAGGGAAGAAAACTATAGGCCTCCAAAGGAGCCCGGCTAGCTCAGTCGGTAGAGCATGAGACTCTTAATCTCACGGTCGTGGGTGCGAGCCCCACGTTGGGCGAAAACAACTAAAATTTTAATGCTTTTTGACCAAAAAAATAGAAATTGAAAGTCTCTTTACAATATTTGCAATATTTTGATTGTTAACATGCAATATATGAATGCATGTCTGGATGATGTGTAATGGGGCAATACCACACCTTAATGTATTCACTGTAAAAGAAAAAGTATGTATCATCTTACTATAAAATAAAGTGGAGAAAACACAAATAAGACTTTTTTCCACACAGGTTTAATCGGCTATTTCCTGATATTCTTCAATGCGTTCTGATATTGACTGGTAATTGTGTTTGATACTTTCTTAGACTATTTCTGCCTCTGGCTGATGTGTATTTTCTTTCCAAACTCCACCAGAGCCTATGATTACACAGCATCCTATCTGTGGAAAGCGGCAGTGCAGGGATAGGGAAGAAAACTATAGGCATCCAAAGGAGCCCGGCTAGCTCAGTCGGTAGAGCATGAGACTCTTAATCTCAGGGTCGTGGGTTCGAGCCCCACGTTGGGCGAAAACAACTAAAATTGTACTGCTTTTTGACCAAAAAAATACATCCTATCTGTGGAAAACGGCAGTGCAGGGATAGGGAAGAAAACTATAGGCATCCAAAGGAGCCCGGCTAGCTTAGTCGGTAGAGCATGAGACTCTTAATCTCAGGGTCGTGGGTTCGAGCCCCACGTTGGGCGAAAACAACTAAAATTATAGTGCTTTTTGACCAAAAAAATACATCCTATCTGTGGAAAACGGCAGTGCAGGGATAGGGAAGAAAACTATAAGCATCCAAAGGAGCCCGGCTAGCTCAGTCGGTAGAGCATGAGACTCTTAATCTCAGGGTCGTGGGCTCGAGCCCCACGTTGGGCGAAAACAACTAAAATTGTAGTGCTTTTTGACCAAAAAAATACATCCTATCTGTGGAAAGCGGCAGTGCAGGGATAGGGAAGAAAAGGTTGGGCGAAAACAACTAAAATTTTCGTGCTTTTTGACCAAAAAAATAGAAATTGAAAGTCTCTTTACAATATTTGCAATATTTTCATTGTTAACATGCAATATATGAATGCATGTCTGGATGATGTGTAATGGGGCAATACCACACCTTAATGTATTCACTGTAAAAGAAAAAGTATGTATCATCTTACTATAAAATAAAGTGGAGAAAACACAAATAAGACTTTTTTCCACACAGGTTTAATCGGCTATTTCCTGATATTCTTCAATGCGTTCAGATATTGACTGGTAATTGTGTTTGATACTTTCTTAGACTATTTCTGCCTCTGGCTGATGTGTATTTTCTTTCCAAACTCCACCAGAGCCTATGATTACACAGCATCCTATCTGTGGAAAGCGGCAGTGCAGGGATAGGGAAGAAAACTATAGGCATCCAAAGGAGCCCGGCTAGCTCAGTCGGTAGAGCATGAGACTCTTAATCTCAGAGTCGTGGGTGCGAAACCCACGTTGGGCGAAAACAACTAAAATTTTAGTGCTTTTTGACCAAAAAAATAGAAATTGAAAGTCTCTTTACAATATTTGCAATATTTTGATTGTTAACATGCAATATATGAATGCATGTCTGGATGATGTGTAATGGGGCAATACCACACCTTAATGTATTCACTGTAAAAGAAAAAGTATGTATCATCTTACTATAAAATAAAGTGGAGAAAACTCAAATAAGACTTTTTTCCACACAGGTTTAATCGGCTATTTCCTGATATTCTTCAATGCGTTCTGATATTGACTGGTAATTGTGTTTGATACTTTCTTAGACTATTTCTGCCTCTGGCTGATGTGTATTTTCTTTCCAAACTCCACCAGAGCCTATGATTACACAGCATCCTATCTGTGGAAAACGGCAGTGCAGGGATAGGGAAGAAAACTATAGGCATCCAAAGGAGCCCGGCTAGCTCAGTCGGTAGAGCATGAGACTCTTAATCTCAGAGTCGTGGGTGCGAAACCCACGTTGGGCGAAAACAACTAAAATTTTAGTGCTTTTTGACCAAAAAAATAGAAATTGAAAGTCTCTTTACAATATTTGCAATATTTTGATTGTTAACATGCAATATATGAATGCATGTCTGGATGATGTGTAATGGGGCAATACCACACCTTAATGTATTCACTGTAAAAGAAAAAGTATGTATCATCTTACTATAAAATAAAGTGGAGAAAACTCAAATAAGACTTTTTTCCACACAGGTTTAATCGGCTATTTCCTGATATTCTTCAATGCGTTCTGATATTGACTGGTAATTGTGTTTGATACTTTCTTAGACTATTTCTGCCTCTGGCTGATGTGTATTTTCTTTCCAAACTCCACCAGAGCCTATGATTACACAGCATCCTATCTGTGGAAAACGGCAGTGCAGGGATAGGGAAGAAAACTATAGGCATCCAAAGAAGCCCGGCTAGCTCAGTCGGTAGAGCATGAGACTCTTAATCTCAGGGTCGTGGGTGCGAGCCCCACGTTGGGCGAAAACAACTAAAATTTTAATGCTTTTTGACCAAAAAAATAGAAATTGAAAGTCTCTTTACAATATTTGCAATATTTTGATTGTTAACTTGCAATATATGAATGCATGTCTGGATGATGTGTAATGGGGCAATACCACACCTTAATGTATTCACTGTAAAAGAAAAAGTATGTATCATCTTACTATAAAATAAAGTGGAGAAAACACAAATAAGACTTTTTTCCACACAGGTTTAATCAGCTATTTCCTGATATTCTTCAATGCGTTCTGATATTGACTGGTAATTGTGTTTGATACTTTCTTAGACTATTTCTGCCTCTGGCTGATGTGTATTTTCTTTCCAAACTCCACCAGAGCCTATGATTACACAGCATCCTATCTGTGGAAAACGGCAGTGCAGGGATAGGGAAGAAAACTATAGGTATCCAAAGGAGCCCAGCTAGCTCAGTCGGTAGAGCATGAGAATCTTAATCTCAGGGTCGTGGGTGCGAGCCCCACGTTGGGCGAAAACAACTAAAATTTTAATGCTTTTTGACCAAAAAAATAGAAATTGAAATTCTCTTTACAATATTTGCAATATTTTGATTGTTAACATGCAATATATGAATGCATGTCTGGATGATGTGTAATGGGGCAATACCACACCTTAATGTATTCACTGTAAAAGAAAAAGTATGTATCATCTTACTATAAAATAAAGTGGAGAAAGCACAAATAAGACTTTTTTCCACACAGGTTTAATCAGCTACTTCCTGATATTCTTCAATGCGTTCTGATATTGACTGGTAATTGTGTTTGATACTTTCTTAGACTATTTCTGCCTCTGGCTGATGTGTATTTTCTTTCCAAACTCCACCAGAGCCTATGATTACACAGCATCCTATCTGTGGAAAATGGCAGTGCAGGGATAGGGAAGAAAACTATAGGTATCCAAAGGAGCCCGGCTAGCTCAGTCGGTAGAGCATGAGACTCTTAATCTCAGGGTTGTGGGTTCGAGCCCCACGTTGGGCGAAAACAACTAAAATTGTAGGACTTTTTGACCAAAAAAATGCATCCTATCTGTGGAAAACGGCAGTGCAGGGATAGGGAAGAAAACTATAGGCATCCAAAGGAGCCCGGCTAGCTCAGTCGGTAGAGCATGAGACTCTTAATCTCAGGGTTGTGGGTTCGAGCCCCACGTTGGGCGAAAACAACTAAAATTGTAGGACTTTTTGACCAAAAAAATACATCCTATCTGTGGAAAACGGCAGTGCAGGGATAGGGAAGAAAACTATAGGCATCCAAAGGAGCCCGGCTAGCTCAGTCGGTAGAGCATGAGACTCTTAATCTCAGGGTCGTGGGTTTGAGCCCCACGTTGGGCAAAAACAACTAAAATTTTAGTGCTTTTTGACCAAAAAATAGAAATTGAAAGTCTCTTTACAATATTTGCAATATTTTCATTGTTAACATGCAATATATGAATGCATGTCTGGATGATGTGTAATGGGGCAATACCACACCTTAATGTATTCACTGTAAAAGAAAAAGTATGTATCATCTTACTATAAAATAAAGTGGAGAAAACACAAATAAGACTTTTTTCCACACATGTTTAATCGGCTATTTCCTGATATTCTTCAATGCTTTCTGATATTGACTGGTAATTGTGTTTGATACTTTCTTAGACTATTTCTGCCTCTGGCTGATGTGTATTTTCTTTCCAAACTCCACCAGAGCCTATGATTACACAGCATCCTATCTGTGGAAAGCGGCAGTGCAGGGATAGGGAAGAAAACTATAGGCATCCAAAAGAGCCCGGCTAGCTCAGTCGGTAGAGCATGAGACTCTTAATCTCAGGGTGGGGGGTTCAAGCCCCACGTTGGGCGAAAACAACTAAAATTTTCGTGCTTTTTGACCAAAAAAATAGAAATTGAAAGTCTCTTTACAATATTTGCAATATTTTCATTGTTAACATGCAATATATGAATGCATGTCTGGATGATGTGTAATGGGGCAATACCACACCTTAATGTATTCACTGTAAAAGAAAAAGTATGTATCATCTTACTATAAAATAAAGTGGAGAAAACACAAATAAGACTTTTTTCCACACAGGTTTAATCGGCTATTTCCTGATATTCTTCAATGCGTTCGGATATTGACTGGTAATTGTGTTTGATACTTTCTTAGACTATTTCTGCCTCTGGCTGATGTGTATTTTCTTTCCAAACTCCACCAGAGCCTATGATTACACAGCATCCTATCTGTGGAAAACGGCAGTGCAGGGATAGGGAAGAAAACTATAGGCATCCAAAGGAGCCCGGCTAGCTCAGTCGGTAGAGCATGAGACTCTTAATCTCAGGGTCGTGGGTTCGAGCCCCACGTTGGGCGAAAACAACTAAAATTGTAGTGCTTTTTGACCAAAACAATACATCCTATCTGTGGAAAACGGCAGTGCAGGGATAGGGAAGAAAACTATAGGCATCCAAAAGAGCCCGGCTAGCTCAGTCGGTAGAGCATGAGACTCTTAATCTCAGGGTCGTGGGTTCGAGCCCCACGTTGGGCGAAAACAACTAAAATTGTAGTGCTTTTTGACCAAAAAAATACATCCTATCTGTGGAAAGCGGCAGTGCAGGGATAGGGAAGAAAACGTTGGGTGAAAACAACTAACATTTTCGTGCTTTTTGACCAAAAAAATAGAAATTGAAAGTCTCTTTACAATATTTGCAATATTTTCATTGTTAACATGCAATATATGAATGCATGTCTGGATGATGTGTAATGGGGCAATACCACACCTTAATGTATTCGCTGTAAAAGAAAAAGTATGTATCATCTTACTATAAAATAAAGTGGAGAAAACACAAATAAGACTTTTTTCCACACAGGTTTAATCGGCTATTTCCTGATATTCTTCAATGCGTTCTGATATTGACTGGTAATTGTGTTTGATACTTTCTTAGACTATTTCTGCCTCTGGCTGATGTGTATTTTCTTTCCAAACTCCACCAGAGCCTATGATTACACAGCATCCTATCTGTGGAAAGCGGCAGTGCAGGGATAGGGAAGAAAACTATAGGCATCCAAAAGAGCCCGGCTAGCTCAGTCGGTAGAGCATGAGACTCTTAATCTCAGGGTCGTGGGTTCGAGCCCCACGTTGGGCGAAAACAACTAAAATTTTAGTGCTTTTTGACCAAAAAAATAGAAATTGAAAGTCTCTTTGCAATATTTTCATTGTTAACATGCAATATATGAATGCATGTCTGGATGATGTGTAATGGGGCAATACCATACCTTAATGTATTCACTGTAAAAGAAAAAGTATGCATCATCTTACTATAAAATAAAGTGGAGAAAACACAAATAAGACTTTTTTCCACACAGGTTTAATCGGCTATTTCCTGATATTCTTCAATGCGTTCTGATATTGACTGGTAATTGTGTTTGATACTTTCTTAGACTATTTCTGCCTCTGGCTGATGTGTATTTTCTTTCCAAACTCCACCAGAGCCTATGATTACACAGCATCCTATCTGTGGGAAGCGGCAGTGCAGGGATAGGGAAGAAAACTATAGGCATCCAAAGGAGCCCGGCTAGCTCAGTCGGTAGAGCATGAGACTCTTAATCTCAGGGTCGTGGGTGCGAAACCCACGTTGGGCGAAAACAACTAAAATTTTAGTGCTTTTTGACCAAAAAAATAGAAATTGAAAGTCTCTTTACAATATTTGCAATATTTTGATTGTTAACATGCAATATATGAATGCATGTCTGGATGATGTGTAATGGGGCAATACCACACCTTAATGTATTCACTGTAAAAGAAAAAGTATGTATCATCTTACTATAAAAGAAAGTGGAGAAAACTCAAATAAGACTTTTTTCCACACAGGTTTAATCGGCTATTTCCTGATATTCTTCAATGCGTTCTGATATTGACTGGTAATTGTGTTTGATACTTTCTTAGACTATTTCTGCCTCTGGCTGATGTGTATTTTCTTTCAAAACTCCACCAGAGCCTATGATTACACAGCATCCTATCTGTGGAAAACGGCAGTGCAGGGATAGGGAAGAAAACTATAGGCATTCAAAGGAGCCCGGCTAGCTCAGTCGGTAGAGCATGAGACTCTTAATCTCAGGGTCGTGGGTGCGAGCCCCACGTTGGGCGAAAACAACTAAAATTTTAATGCTTTTTGACCAAAAAAATAGAAATTGAAAGTCTCTTTACAATATTTGCAATATTTTGATTGTTAACATGCAATATATGAATGCATGTCTGGATGATGTGTAATGGGGCAATACCACACCTTAATGTATTCACTGTAAAAGAAAAAGTATGTATCATCTTACTATAAAATAAAGTGGAGAAAACACAAATAAGACTTTTTTCCACACAGGTTTAATCAGCTATTTCCTGATATTCTTCAATGCGTTCTGATATTGACTGGTAATTGTGTTTGATACTTTCTTAGACTATTTCTGCCTCTGGCTGATGTGTATTTTCTTTCCAAACTCCACCAGAGCCTATGATTACACAGCATCCTATCTGTGGAAAACGGCAGTGCAGGGATAGGGAAGAAAACTATAGGTATCCAAAGGAGCCCGGCTAGCTCAGTCGGTAGAGCATGGAAATCTTAATCTCAGGGTCGTGGGTGCGAGCCCCACGTTGGGCGAAAACAACTAAAATTTTAATGCTTTTTGACCAAAAAAATAGAAATTGAAATTCTCTTTACAATATTTGCAATATTTTGATTGTTAACATGCAATATATGAATGCATGTCTGGATGATGTGTAATGGGGCAATACCACACCTTAATGTATTCACTGTAAAAGAAAAAGTATGTATCATCTTACTATAAAATAAAGTGGAGAAAACACAAATAAGACTTTTTTCCACACAGGTTTAATCAGCTATTTCCTGATATTCCTCAATGCGTTCTGATATTGACTGGTAATTGTGTTTGATACTTTCTTAGACTATTTCTGCCTCTGGCTGATGTGTATTTTCTTTCCAAACTCCACCAGAGCCTATGATTACACAGCATCCTATCTGTGGAAAACGGCAGTGCAGGGATAGGGAAGAAAACTATAGGTATCCAAAGGAGCCCGGCTAGCTCAGTCGGTAGAGCATGAGACTCTTAATCTCAGGGTTGTGGGTTCGAGCCCCACGTTGGGCAAAAACAACTAAAATTGTAGGACTTTTTGACCAAAAAAATACATCCTATCTGTGGAAAACGGCAGGGATAGGGAAGAAAACTATAGGCATCCAAAGGAGCCCGGCTAGCTCAGTCGGTAGAGCATGAGACTCTTAATCTCAGGGTCGTGGGTGCGAGCCCCACGTTGGGCGAAAACAACTAAAATTTTAGTGCTTTTTGACCAAAAAAATAGAAATTGAAAGTCTCTTTACAATATTTGCAATATTTTCATTGTTAACATACAATATATGAATGCATTTCTGGATGATGTGTAATGGGGCAATACCACACCTTAATGTATTCACTGTAAAAGAAAAAGTATGTATCATCTTACTATAAAATAAAGTGGAGAAAACACAAATAAGACTTTTTTCCACACATGTTTAATCGGCTATTTCCTGATATTCTTCAATGCGTTCTGATATTGACTGGTAATTGTGTTTGATACTTTCTTAGACTATTTCTGCCTCTGGCTGATGTGTATTTTCTTTCCAAACTCCACCAGAGCCTATGATTACACAGCATCCTATCTGTGGAAAGCGGCAGTGCAGGGATAGGGAAGAAAACTATAGGCATCCAAAGGAGCCCGGCTAGCTCAGTCGGTAGAGCATGAGACTCTTAATCTCAGGGTCGTGGGTTCGAGCCCCACGTTGGGCGAAAACAACTAACATTTTAGTGCTTTTTGACCAACAAAAATAGAAATTGAAAGTCTCTTTACAATATTTGCAATATTTTGATTGTTAACATGCAATATATGAATGCATGTCTGGATGATGTGTAATGGGGCAATACCACACCTTAATGTATTCACTGTAAAAGAAAAAGTATGTATCATCTTACTATAAAATAAAGTGGAGAAAGCACAAATAAGACTTTTTTCCACACAGGTTTAATCAGCTACTTCCTGATATTCTTCAATGCGTTCTGATATTGACTGGTAATTGTGTTTGATACTTTCTTAGACTATTTCTGCCTCTGGCTGATGTGTATTTTCTTTCCAAACTCCACCAGAGCCTATGATTACACAGCATCCTATCTGTGGAAAATGGCAGTGCAGGGATAGGGAAGAAAACTATAGGTATCCAAAGGAGCCCGGCTAGCTCAGTCGGTAGAGCATGAGACTCTTAATCTCAGGGTTGTGGGTTCGAGCCCCACGTTGGGCGAAAACAACTAAAATTGTAGGACTTTTTGACCAAAAAAATGCATCCTATCTGTGGAAAACGGCAGTGCAGGGATAGGGAAGAAAACTATAGGCATCCAAAGGAGCCCGGCTAGCTCAGTCGGTAGAGCATGAGACTCTTAATCTCAGGGTTGTGGGTTCGAGCCCCACGTTGGGCGAAAACAACTAAAATTGTAGGACTTTTTGACCAAAAAAATACATCCTATCTGTGGAAAACGGCAGTGCAGGGATAGGGAAGAAAACTATAGGCATCCAAAGGAGCCCGGCTAGCTCAGTCGGTAGAGCATGAGACTCTTAATCTCAGGGTCGTGGGTTTGAGCCCCACGTTGGGCAAAAACAACTAAAATTTTAGTGCTTTTTGACCAAAAAATAGAAATTGAAAGTCTCTTTACAATATTTGCAATATTTTCATTGTTAACATGCAATATATGAATGCATGTCTGGATGATGTGTAATGGGGCAATACCACACCTTAATGTATTCACTGTAAAAGAAAAAGTATGTATCATCTTACTATAAAATAAAGTGGAGAAAACACAAATAAGACTTTTTTCCACACATGTTTAATCGGCTATTTCCTGATATTCTTCAATGCTTTCTGATATTGACTGGTAATTGTGTTTGATACTTTCTTAGACTATTTCTGCCTCTGGCTGATGTGTATTTTCTTTCCAAACTCCACCAGAGCCTATGATTACACAGCATCCTATCTGTGGAAAGCGGCAGTGCAGGGATAGGGAAGAAAACTATAGGCATCCAAAAGAGCCCGGCTAGCTCAGTCGGTAGAGCATGAGACTCTTAATCTCAGGGTGGGGGGTTCAAGCCCCACGTTGGGCGAAAACAACTAAAATTTTCGTGCTTTTTGACCAAAAAAATAGAAATTGAAAGTCTCTTTACAATATTTGCAATATTTTCATTGTTAACATGCAATATATGAATGCATGTCTGGATGATGTGTAATGGGGCAATACCACACCTTAATGTATTCACTGTAAAAGAAAAAGTATGTATCATCTTACTATAAAATAAAGTGGAGAAAACACAAATAAGACTTTTTTCCACACAGGTTTAATCGGCTATTTCCTGATATTCTTCAATGCGTTCGGATATTGACTGGTAATTGTGTTTGATACTTTCTTAGACTATTTCTGCCTCTGGCTGATGTGTATTTTCTTTCCAAACTCCACCAGAGCCTATGATTACACAGCATCCTATCTGTGGAAAACGGCAGTGCAGGGATAGGGAAGAAAACTATAGGCATCCAAAGGAGCCCGGCTAGCTCAGTCGGTAGAGCATGAGACTCTTAATCTCAGGGTCGTGGGTTCGAGCCCCACGTTGGGCGAAAACAACTAAAATTGTAGTGCTTTTTGACCAAAACAATACATCCTATCTGTGGAAAACGGCAGTGCAGGGATAGGGAAGAAAACTATAGGCATCCAAAAGAGCCCGGCTAGCTCAGTCGGTAGAGCATGAGACTCTTAATCTCAGGGTCGTGGGTTCGAGCCCCACGTTGGGCGAAAACAACTAAAATTGTAGTGCTTTTTGACCAAAAAAATACATCCTATCTGTGGAAAGCGGCAGTGCAGGGATAGGGAAGAAAACGTTGGGTGAAAACAACTAACATTTTCGTGCTTTTTGACCAAAAAAATAGAAATTGAAAGTCTCTTTACAATATTTGCAATATTTTCATTGTTAACATGCAATATATGAATGCATGTCTGGATGATGTGTAATGGGGCAATACCACACCTTAATGTATTCGCTGTAAAAGAAAAAGTATGTATCATCTTACTATAAAATAAAGTGGAGAAAACACAAATAAGACTTTTTTCCACACAGGTTTAATCGGCTATTTCCTGATATTCTTCAATGCGTTCTGATATTGACTGGTAATTGTGTTTGATACTTTCTTAGACTATTTCTGCCTCTGGCTGATGTGTATTTTCTTTCCAAACTCCACCAGAGCCTATGATTACACAGCATCCTATCTGTGGAAAGCGGCAGTGCAGGGATAGGGAAGAAAACTATAGGCATCCAAAAGAGCCCGGCTAGCTCAGTCGGTAGAGCATGAGACTCTTAATCTCAGGGTCGTGGGTTCGAGCCCCACGTTGGGCGAAAACAACTAAAATTTTAGTGCTTTTTGACCAAAAAAATAGAAATTGAAAGTCTCTTTGCAATATTTTCATTGTTAACATGCAATATATGAATGCATGTCTGGATGATGTGTAATGGGGCAATACCATACCTTAATGTATTCACTGTAAAAGAAAAAGTATGCATCATCTTACTATAAAATAAAGTGGAGAAAACACAAATAAGACTTTTTTCCACACAGGTTTAATCGGCTATTTCCTGATATTCTTCAATGCGTTCTGATATTGACTGGTAATTGTGTTTGATACTTTCTTAGACTATTTCTGCCTCTGGCTGATGTGTATTTTCTTTCCAAACTCCACCAGAGCCTATGATTACACAGCATCCTATCTGTGGGAAGCGGCAGTGCAGGGATAGGGAAGAAAACTATAGGCATCCAAAGGAGCCCGGCTAGCTCAGTCGGTAGAGCATGAGACTCTTAATCTCAGGGTCGTGGGTGCGAAACCCACGTTGGGCGAAAACAACTAAAATTTTAGTGCTTTTTGACCAAAAAAATAGAAATTGAAAGTCTCTTTACAATATTTGCAATATTTTGATTGTTAACATGCAATATATGAATGCATGTCTGGATGATGTGTAATGGGGCAATACCACACCTTAATGTATTCACTGTAAAAGAAAAAGTATGTATCATCTTACTATAAAAGAAAGTGGAGAAAACTCAAATAAGACTTTTTTCCACACAGGTTTAATCGGCTATTTCCTGATATTCTTCAATGCGTTCTGATATTGACTGGTAATTGTGTTTGATACTTTCTTAGACTATTTCTGCCTCTGGCTGATGTGTATTTTCTTTCAAAACTCCACCAGAGCCTATGATTACACAGCATCCTATCTGTGGAAAACGGCAGTGCAGGGATAGGGAAGAAAACTATAGGCATTCAAAGGAGCCCGGCTAGCTCAGTCGGTAGAGCATGAGACTCTTAATCTCAGGGTCGTGGGTGCGAGCCCCACGTTGGGCGAAAACAACTAAAATTTTAATGCTTTTTGACCAAAAAAATAGAAATTGAAAGTCTCTTTACAATATTTGCAATATTTTGATTGTTAACATGCAATATATGAATGCATGTCTGGATGATGTGTAATGGGGCAATACCACACCTTAATGTATTCACTGTAAAAGAAAAAGTATGTATCATCTTACTATAAAATAAAGTGGAGAAAACACAAATAAGACTTTTTTCCACACAGGTTTAATCAGCTATTTCCTGATATTCTTCAATGCGTTCTGATATTGACTGGTAATTGTGTTTGATACTTTCTTAGACTATTTCTGCCTCTGGCTGATGTGTATTTTCTTTCCAAACTCCACCAGAGCCTATGATTACACAGCATCCTATCTGTGGAAAACGGCAGTGCAGGGATAGGGAAGAAAACTATAGGTATCCAAAGGAGCCCGGCTAGCTCAGTCGGTAGAGCATGGAAATCTTAATCTCAGGGTCGTGGGTGCGAGCCCCACGTTGGGCGAAAACAACTAAAATTTTAATGCTTTTTGACCAAAAAAATAGAAATTGAAATTCTCTTTACAATATTTGCAATATTTTGATTGTTAACATGCAATATATGAATGCATGTCTGGATGATGTGTAATGGGGCAATACCACACCTTAATGTATTCACTGTAAAAGAAAAAGTATGTATCATCTTACTATAAAATAAAGTGGAGAAAACACAAATAAGACTTTTTTCCACACAGGTTTAATCAGCTATTTCCTGATATTCCTCAATGCGTTCTGATATTGACTGGTAATTGTGTTTGATACTTTCTTAGACTATTTCTGCCTCTGGCTGATGTGTATTTTCTTTCCAAACTCCACCAGAGCCTATGATTACACAGCATCCTATCTGTGGAAAACGGCAGTGCAGGGATAGGGAAGAAAACTATAGGTATCCAAAGGAGCCCGGCTAGCTCAGTCGGTAGAGCATGAGACTCTTAATCTCAGGGTTGTGGGTTCGAGCCCCACGTTGGGCAAAAACAACTAAAATTGTAGGACTTTTTGACCAAAAAAATACATCCTATCTGTGGAAAACGGCAGGGATAGGGAAGAAAACTATAGGCATCCAAAGGAGCCCGGCTAGCTCAGTCGGTAGAGCATGAGACTCTTAATCTCAGGGTCGTGGGTGCGAGCCCCACGTTGGGCGAAAACAACTAAAATTTTAGTGCTTTTTGACCAAAAAAATAGAAATTGAAAGTCTCTTTACAATATTTGCAATATTTTCATTGTTAACATACAATATATGAATGCATTTCTGGATGATGTGTAATGGGGCAATACCACACCTTAATGTATTCACTGTAAAAGAAAAAGTATGTATCATCTTACTATAAAATAAAGTGGAGAAAACACAAATAAGACTTTTTTCCACACATGTTTAATCGGCTATTTCCTGATATTCTTCAATGCGTTCTGATATTGACTGGTAATTGTGTTTGATACTTTCTTAGACTATTTCTGCCTCTGGCTGATGTGTATTTTCTTTCCAAACTCCACCAGAGCCTATGATTACACAGCATCCTATCTGTGGAAAGCGGCAGTGCAGGGATAGGGAAGAAAACTATAGGCATCCAAAGGAGCCCGGCTAGCTCAGTCGGTAGAGCATGAGACTCTTAATCTCAGGGTCGTGGGTTCGAGCCCCACGTTGGGCGAAAACAACTAACATTTTAGTGCTTTTTGACCAACAAAAATAGAAATTGAAAGTCTCTTTACAATATTTGCAATATTTTCATTGTTAACATGCAATATATGAATGCATGTCTGGATGATGTGTAATGGGGCAATACCACACCTTAATGTATTCACTGTAAAAGAAAAAGTATGTATCATCTTACTATAAAATAAAGTGGAGAAAACACAAATAAGACTTTTTTCCACACAGGTTTAATCGGCTATTTCCTGATATTCTTCAATGCGTTCTGATATTGACTGGTAATTGTGTTTGATACTTTCTTAGACTATTTCTGCCTCTGGCTGATGTGTATTTTCTTTCCAAACTCCACCAGAGCCTATGATTACACAGCATCCTATCTGTGGAAAGCGGCAGTGCAGGGATAGGGAAGAAAACTATAGGCATCCAAAGGAGCCCGGCTAGCTCAGTCGGTAGAGCATGAGACTCTTAATCTCACGGTCGTGGGTGCGAGCCCCACGTTGGGCGAAAACAACTAAAATTTTAATGCTTTTTGACCAAAAAAATAGAAATTGAAAGTCTCTTTACAATATTTGCAATATTTTGATTGTTAACATGCAATATATGAATGCATGTCTGGATGATGTGTAATGGGGCAATACCACACCTTAATGTATTCACTGTAAAAGAAAAAGTATGTATCATCTTACTATAAAATAAAGTGGAGAAAACACAAATAAGACTTTTTTCCACACAGGTTTAATCGGCTATTTCCTGATATTCTTCAATGCGTTCGGATATTGACTGGTAATTGTGTTTGATACTTTCTTAGACTATTTCTGCCTCTGGCTGATGTGTATTTTCTTTCCAAACTCCACCAGAGCCTATGATTACACAGCATCCTATCTGTGGAAAGCGGCAGTGCAGGGATAGGGAAGAAAACTATAGGCATCCAAAGGAGCCCGGCTAGCTCAGTCGGTAGAGCATGAGACTCTTAATCTCAGGGTCGTGGGTTCGAGCCCCACGTTGGGCGAAAACAACTAAAATTGTACTGCTTTTTGACCAAAAAAATACATCCTATCTGTGGAAAACGGCAGTGCAGGGATAGGGAAGAAAACTATAGGCATCCAAAGGAGCCCGGCTAGCTTAGTCGGTAGAGCATGAGACTCTTAATCTCAGGGTCGTGGGTTCGAGCCCCACGTTGGGCGAAAACAACTAAAATTATAGTGCTTTTTGACCAAAAAAATACATCCTATCTGTGGAAAACGGCAGTGCAGGGATAGGGAAGAAAACTATAAGCATCCAAAGGAGCCCGGCTAGCTCAGTCGGTAGAGCATGAGACTCTTAATCTCAGGGTCGTGGGCTCGAGCCCCACGTTGGGCGAAAACAACTAAAATTGTAGTGCTTTTTGACCAAAAAAATACATCCTATCTGTGGAAAGCGGCAGTGCAGGGATAGGGAAGAAAAGGTTGGGCGAAAACAACTAAAATTTTCGTGCTTTTTGACCAAAAAAATAGAAATTGAAAGTCTCTTTACAATATTTGCAATATTTTCATTGTTAACATGCAATATATGAATGCATGTCTGGATGATGTGTAATGGGGCAATACCACACCTTAATGTATTCACTGTAAAAGAAAAAGTATGTATCATCTTACTATAAAATAAAGTGGAGAAAACACAAATAAGACTTTTTTCCACACAGGTTTAATCGGCTATTTCCTGATATTCTTCAATGCGTTCGGATATTGACTGGTAATTGTGTTTGATACTTTCTTAGACTATTTCTGCCTCTGGCTGATGTGTATTTTCTTTCCAAACTCCACCAGAGCCTATGATTACACAGCATCCTATCTGTGGAAAACGGCAGTGCAGGGATAGGGAAGAAAACTGTAGGCATCCAAAGGAGCCCGGCTAGCTCAGTCGGTAGAGCATGAGACTCTTAATCTCAGGGTCGTGGGTTTGAGCCCCACGTTGGGCGAAAACAACTAAAATGTTAGTGCTTTTTGACCAAAAAAATAGAAATTGAAAGTCTCTTTACAATATTTGCAATATTTTCATTGTTAACATGCAATATATGAATGCATGTCTGGATGATGTGTAATGGGGCAATACCACACCTTAATGTATTCACTGTAGAAGAAAAAGTATGTATCATCTTACTATAAAATAAAGTGGAGAAAACACAAATAAGACTTTTTTCCACACAGGTTTAATCGGCTATTTCCTGATATTCTTCAATGCGTTCTGATATTGACTGGTAATTGTGTTTGATACTTTCTTAGACTATTTCTGCCTCTGGCTGATGTGTATTTTCTTTCCAAACTCCACCAGAGCCTATGATTACACAGCATCCTATCTGTGGAAAGCGGCAGTGCAGGGATAGGGAAGAAAACTATAGGCATCCAAAGGAGCCCGGCTAGCTCAGTCGGTAGAGCATGAGACTCTTAATCTCAGGGTCGTGGGTTCGAGCCCCACGTTGGGCGAAAACAACTAAAATTGTAGTGCTTTTTGACCAAAAAAATACATCCTATCTGTGGAAAGCGGCAGTGCAGGGATAGGGAAGAAAACGTTGGGCGAAAACAACTAAAGTTTTCGTGCTTTTTGACCAAAAAAATAGAAATTGAAAGTCTCTTTACAATATTTGCAATATTTTCATTGTTAACATGCAATATATGAATGCATGTCTGGATGATGTGTAATGGGGCAATACCACACCTTAATGTATTCACTGTAAAAGAAAAAGTATGTATCATCTTACTATAAAATAAAGTGGAGAAAACACAAATAAGACTTTTTTCCACACAGGTTTAATCGGCTATTTCCTGATATTCTTCAATGCGTTCTGATATTGACTGGTAATTGTGTTTGATACTTTCTTAGACTATTTCTGCCTCTGGCTGATGTGTATTTTCTTTCCAAACTCCACCAGAGCCTATGATTACACAGCATCCTATCTGTGGAAAGCGGCAGTGCAGGGATAGGGAAGAAAACTATAGGCATCCAAAGGAGCCCGGCTAGCTCAGTCGGTAGAGCATGAGACTCTTAATCTCAGGGTCGTGGGCTCGAGCCCCACGTTGGGCGAAAACAACTAAAATTATAGTGCTTTTTGACCAAAAAAATACATCCTATCTGTGGAAAACGGCAGTGCAGGGATAGGGAAGAAAACTATAAGCATCCAAAGGAGCCCGGCTAGCTCAGTCGGTAGAGCATGAGACTCTTAATCTCAGGGTCGTGGGCTCGAGCCCCACGTTGGGCGAAAACAACTAAAATTGTAGTGCTTTTTGACCAAAAAAATACATCCTATCTGTGGAAAGCGGCAGTGCAGGGATAGGGAAGAAAAGGTTGGGCGAAAACAACTAAAATTTTCGTGCTTTTTGACCAAAAAAATAGAAATTGAAAGTCTCTTTACAATATTTGCAATATTTTCATTGTTAACATGCAATATATGAATGCATGTCTGGATGATGTGTAATGGGGCAATACCACACCTTAATGTATTCACTGTAAAAGAAAAAGTATGTATCATCTTACTATAAAATAAAGTGGAGAAAACACAAATAAGACTTTTTTCCACACAGGTTTAATCGGCTATTTCCTGATATTCTTCAATGCGTTCGGATATTGACTGGTAATTGTGTTTGATACTTTCTTAGACTATTTCTGCCTCTGGCTGATGTGTATTTTCTTTCCAAACTCCACCAGAGCCTATGATTACACAGCATCCTATCTGTGGAAAACGGCAGTGCAGGGATAGGGAAGAAAACTATAGGCATCCAAAGGAGCCCGGCTAGCTCAGTCGGTAGAGCATGAGACTCTTAATCTCAGGGTCGTGGGTTTGAGCCCCACGTTGGGCGAAAACAACTAAAATGTTAGTGCTTTTTGACCAAAAAAATAGAAATTGAAAGTCTCTTTACAATATTTGCAATATTTTCATTGTTAACATGCAATATATGAATGCATGTCTGGATGATGTGTAATGGGGCAATACCACACCTTAATGTATTCACTGTAGAAGAAAAAGTATGTATCATCTTACTATAAAATAAAGTGGAGAAAACACAAATAAGACTTTTTTCCACACAGGTTTAATCGGCTATTTCCTGATATTCTTCAATGCGTTCTGATATTGACTGGTAATTGTGTTTGATACTTTCTTAGACTATTTCTGCCTCTGGCTGATGTGTATTTTCTTTCCAAACTCCACCAGAGCCTATGATTACACAGCATCCTATCTGTGGAAAGCGGCAGTGCAGGGATAGGGAAGAAAACTATAGGCATCCAAAGGAGCCCGGCTAGCTCAGTCGGTAGAGCATGAGACTCTTAATCTCAGGGTCGTGGGTTCGAGCCCCACGTTGGGCGAAAACAACTAAAATTGTAGTGCTTTTTGACCAAAAAAATACATCCTATCTGTGGAAAGCGGCAGTGCAGGGATAGGGAAGAAAACGTTGGGCGAAAACAACTAAAGTTTTCGTGCTTTTTGACCAAAAAAATAGAAATTGAAAGTCTCTTTACAATATTTGCAATATTTTCATTGTTAACATGCAATATATGAATGCATGTCTGGATGATGTGTAATGGGGCAATACCACACCTTAATGTATTCACTGTAAAAGAAAAAGTATGTATCATCTTACTATAAAATAAAGTGGAGAAAACACAAATAAGACTTTTTTCCACACAGGTTTAATCGGCTATTTCCTGATATTCTTCAATGCGTTCTGATATTGACTGGTAATTGTGTTTGATACTTTCTTAGACTATTTCTGCCTCTGGCTGATGTGTATTTTCTTTCCAAACTCCACCAGAGCCTATGATTACACAGCATCCTATCTGTGGAAAGCGGCAGTGCAGGGATAGGGAAGAAAACTATAGGCATCCAAAGGAGCCCGGCTAGCTCAGTCGGTAGAGCATGAGACTCTTAATCTCACGGTCGTGGGTGCGAGCCCCACGTTGGGCGAAAACAACTAAAATTTTAATGCTTTTTGACCAAAAAAATAGAAATTGAAAGTCTCTTTACAATATTTGCAATATTTTGATTGTTAACATGCAATATATGAATGCATGTCTGGATGATGTGTAATGGGGCAATACCACACCTTAATGTATTCACTGTAAAAGAAAAAGTATGTATCATCTTACTATAAAATAAAGTGGAGAAAACACAAATAAGACTTTTTTCCACACAGGTTTAATCGGCTATTTCCTGATATTCTTCAATGCGTTCTGATATTGACTGGTAATTGTGTTTGATACTTTCTTAGACTATTTCTGCCTCTGGCTGATGTGTATTTTCTTTCCAAACTCCACCAGAGCCTATGATTACACAGCATCCTATCTGTGGAAAGCGGCAGTGCAGGGATAGGGAAGAAAACTATAGGCATCCAAAGGAGCCCGGCTAGCTCAGTCGGTAGAGCATGAGACTCTTAATCTCAGGGTCGTGGGTTCGAGCCCCACGTTGGGCGAAAACAACTAAAATTGTACTGCTTTTTGACCAAAAAAATACATCCTATCTGTGGAAAACGGCAGTGCAGGGATAGGGAAGAAAACTATAGGCATCCAAAGGAGCCCGGCTAGCTTAGTCGGTAGAGCATGAGACTCTTAATCTCAGGGTCGTGGGTTCGAGCCCCACGTTGGGCGAAAACAACTAAAATTATAGTGCTTTTTGACCAAAAAAATACATCCTATCTGTGGAAAACGGCAGTGCAGGGATAGGGAAGAAAACTATAAGCATCCAAAGGAGCCCGGCTAGCTCAGTCGGTAGAGCATGAGACTCTTAATCTCAGGGTCGTGGGCTCGAGCCCCACGTTGGGCGAAAACAACTAAAATTGTAGTGCTTTTTGACCAAAAAAATACATCCTATCTGTGGAAAGCGGCAGTGCAGGGATAGGGAAGAAAAGGTTGGGCGAAAACAACTAAAATTTTCGTGCTTTTTGACCAAAAAAATAGAAATTGAAAGTCTCTTTACAATATTTGCAATATTTTCATTGTTAACATGCAATATATGAATGCATGTCTGGATGATGTGTAATGGGGCAATACCACACCTTAATGTATTCACTGTAAAAGAAAAAGTATGTATCATCTTACTATAAAATAAAGTGGAGAAAACACAAATAAGACTTTTTTCCACACAGGTTTAATCGGCTATTTCCTGATATTCTTCAATGCGTTCAGATATTGACTGGTAATTGTGTTTGATACTTTCTTAGACTATTTCTGCCTCTGGCTGATGTGTATTTTCTTTCCAAACTCCACCAGAGCCTATGATTACACAGCATCCTATCTGTGGAAAGCGGCAGTGCAGGGATAGGGAAGAAAACTATAGGCATCCAAAGGAGCCCGGCTAGCTCAGTCGGTAGAGCATGAGACTCTTAATCTCAGAGTCGTGGGTGCGAAACCCACGTTGGGCGAAAACAACTAAAATTTTAGTGCTTTTTGACCAAAAAAATAGAAATTGAAAGTCTCTTTACAATATTTGCAATATTTTGATTGTTAACATGCAATATATGAATGCATGTCTGGATGATGTGTAATGGGGCAATACCACACCTTAATGTATTCACTGTAAAAGAAAAAGTATGTATCATCTTACTATAAAATAAAGTGGAGAAAACTCAAATAAGACTTTTTTCCACACAGGTTTAATCGGCTATTTCCTGATATTCTTCAATGCGTTCTGATATTGACTGGTAATTGTGTTTGATACTTTCTTAGACTATTTCTGCCTCTGGCTGATGTGTATTTTCTTTCCAAACTCCACCAGAGCCTATGATTACACAGCATCCTATCTGTGGAAAACGGCAGTGCAGGGATAGGGAAGAAAACTATAGGCATCCAAAGGAGCCCGGCTAGCTCAGTCGGTAGAGCATGAGACTCTTAATCTCAGAGTCGTGGGTGCGAAACCCACGTTGGGCGAAAACAACTAAAATTTTAGTGCTTTTTGACCAAAAAAATAGAAATTGAAAGTCTCTTTACAATATTTGCAATATTTTGATTGTTAACATGCAATATATGAATGCATGTCTGGATGATGTGTAATGGGGCAATACCACACCTTAATGTATTCACTGTAAAAGAAAAAGTATGTATCATCTTACTATAAAATAAAGTGGAGAAAACTCAAATAAGACTTTTTTCCACACAGGTTTAATCGGCTATTTCCTGATATTCTTCAATGCGTTCTGATATTGACTGGTAATTGTGTTTGATACTTTCTTAGACTATTTCTGCCTCTGGCTGATGTGTATTTTCTTTCCAAACTCCACCAGAGCCTATGATTACACAGCATCCTATCTGTGGAAAACGGCAGTGCAGGGATAGGGAAGAAAACTATAGGCATCCAAAGAAGCCCGGCTAGCTCAGTCGGTAGAGCATGAGACTCTTAATCTCAGGGTCGTGGGTGCGAGCCCCACGTTGGGCGAAAACAACTAAAATTTTAATGCTTTTTGACCAAAAAAATAGAAATTGAAAGTCTCTTTACAATATTTGCAATATTTTGATTGTTAACTTGCAATATATGAATGCATGTCTGGATGATGTGTAATGGGGCAATACCACACCTTAATGTAGTCACTGTAAAAGAAAAAGTATGTATCATCTTACTATAAAATAAAGTGGAGAAAACACAAATAAGACTTTTTTCCACACAGGTTTAATCAGCTATTTCCTGATATTCTTCAATGCGTTCTGATATTGACTGGTAATTGTGTTTGATACTTTCTTAGACTATTTCTGCCTCTGGCTGATGTGTATTTTCTTTCCAAACTCCACCAGAGCCTATGATTACACAGCATCCTATCTGTGGAAAACGGCAGTGCAGGGATAGGGAAGAAAACTATAGGTATCCAAAGGAGCCCAGCTAGCTCAGTCGGTAGAGCATGAGAATCTTAATCTCAGGGTCGTGGGTGCGAGCCCCACGTTGGGCGAAAACAACTAAAATTTTAATGCTTTTTGACCAAAAAAATAGAAATTGAAATTCTCTTTACAATATTTGCAATATTTTGATTGTTAACATGCAATATATGAATGCATGTCTGGATGATGTGTAATGGGGCAATACCACACCTTAATGTATTCACTGTAAAAGAAAAAGTATGTATCATCTTACTATAAAATAAAGTGGAGAAAGCACAAATAAGACTTTTTTCCACACAGGTTTAATCAGCTACTTCCTGATATTCTTCAATGCGTTCTGATATTGACTGGTAATTGTGTTTGATACTTTCTTAGACTATTTCTGCCTCTGGCTGATGTGTATTTTCTTTCCAAACTCCACCAGAGCCTATGATTACACAGCATCCTATCTGTGGAAAATGGCAGTGCAGGGATAGGGAAGAAAACTATAGGTATCCAAAGGAGCCCGGCTAGCTCAGTCGGTAGAGCATGAGACTCTTAATCTCAGGGTTGTGGGTTCGAGCCCCACGTTGGGCGAAAACAACTAAAATTGTAGGACTTTTTGACCAAAAAAATGCATCCTATCTGTGGAAAACGGCAGTGCAGGGATAGGGAAGAAAACTATAGGCATCCAAAGGAGCCCGGCTAGCTCAGTCGGTAGAGCATGAGACTCTTAATTTCAGGGTTGTGGGTTCGAGCCCCACGTTGGGCGAAAACAACTAAAATTGTAGGACTTTTTGACCAAAAAAATACATCCTATCTGTGGAAAACGGCAGTGCAGGGATAGGGAAGAAAACTATAGGCATCCAAAGGAGCCCGGCTAGCTCAGTCGGTAGAGCATGAGACTCTTAATCTCAGGGTCGTGGGTTTGAGCCCCACGTTGGGCGAAAACAACTAAAATTTTAGTGCTTTTTGACCAAAAAAATAGAAATTGAAAGTCTCTTTACAATATTTGCAATATTTTGATTGTTAACATGCAATATATGAATGCATGTCTGGATGATGTGTAATGGGGCAATACCACACCTTAATGTATTCACTGTAAAAGAAAAAGTATGTATCATCTTACTATAAAAGAAAGTGGAGAAAACTCAAATAAGACTTTTTTCCACACAGGTTTAATCGGCTATTTCCTGATATTCTTCAATGCGTTCTGATATTGACTGGTAATTGTGTTTGATACTTTCTTAGACTATTTCTGCCTCTGGCTGATGTGTATTTTCTTTCAAAACTCCACCAGAGCCTATGATTACACAGCATCCTATCTGTGGAAAACGGCAGTGCAGGGATAGGGAAGAAAATTATAGGCATTCAAAGGAGCCCGGCTAGCTCAGTCGGTAGAGCATGAGACTCTTAATCTCAGGGTCGTGGGTGCGAGCCCCACGTTGGGCGAAAACAACTAAAATTTTAATGCTTTTTGACCAAAAAAATAGAAATTGAAAGTCTCTTTACAATATTTGCAATATTTTCATTGTTAACATGCAATATATGAATGCATGTCTGGATGATGTGTAATGGGGCAATACCACACCTTAATGTATTCACTGTAAAAGAAAAAGTATGTATCATCTTACTATAAAATAAAGTGGAGAAAACACAAATAAGACTTTTTTCCACACAGGTTTAATCAGCTATTTCCTGATATTCTTCAATGCGTTCTGATATTGACTGGTAATTGTGTTTGATACTTTCTTAGACTATTTCTGCCTCTGGCTGATGTGTATTTTCTTTCCAAACTCCACCAGAGCCTATGATTACACAGCATCCTATCTGTGGAAAACGGCAGTGCAGGGATAGGGAAGAAAACTATAGGTATCCAAAGGAGCCCGGCTAGCTCAGTCGGTAGAGCATGGAAATCTTAATCTCAGGGTCGTGGGTGCGAGCCCCACGTTGGGCGAAAACAACTAAAATTTTAATGCTTTTTGACCAAAAAAATAGAAATTGAAATTCTCTTTACAATATTTGCAATATTTTGATTGTTAACATGCAATATATGAATGCATGTCTGGATGATGTGTAATGGGGCAATACCACACCTTAATGTATTCACTGTAAAAGAAAAAGTATGTATCATCTTACTATAAAATAAAGTGGAGAAAACACAAATAAGACTTTTTTCCACACAGGTTTAATCAGCTATTTCCTGATATTCCTCAATGCGTTCTGATATTGACTGGTAATTGTGTTTGATACTTTCTTAGACTATTTCTGCCTCTGGCTGATGTGTATTTTCTTTCCAAACTCCACCAGAGCCTATGATTACACAGCATCCTATCTGTGGAAAACGGCAGTGCAGGGATAGGGAAGAAAACTATAGGTATCCAAAGGAGCCCGGCTAGCTCAGTCGGTAGAGCATGAGACTCTTAATCTCAGGGTTGTGGGTTCGAGCCCCACGTTGGGCAAAAACAACTAAAATTGTAGGACTTTTTGACCAAAAAAATACATCCTATCTGTGGAAAACGGCAGGGATAGGGAAGAAAACTATAGGCATCCAAAGGAGCCCGGCTAGCTCAGTCGGTAGAGCATGAGACTCTTAATCTCAGGGTCGTGGGTGCGAGCCCCACGTTGGGCGAAAACAACTAAAATTTTAGTGCTTTTTGACCAAAAAAATAGAAATTGAAAGTCTCTTTACAATATTTGCAATATTTTCATTGTTAACATACAATATATGAATGCATTTCTGGATGATGTGTAATGGGGCAATACCACACCTTAATGTATTCACTGTAAAAGAAAAAGTATGTATCATCTTACTATAAAATAAAGTGGAGAAAACACAAATAAGACTTTTTTCCACACATGTTTAATCGGCTATTTCCTGATATTCTTCAATGCGTTCTGATATTGACTGGTAATTGTGTTTGATACTTTCTTAGACTATTTCTGCCTCTGGCTGATGTGTATTTTCTTTCCAAACTCCACCAGAGCCTATGATTACACAGCATCCTATCTGTGGAAAGCGGCAGTGCAGGGATAGGGAAGAAAACTATAGGCATCCAAAGGAGCCCGGCTAGCTCAGTCGGTAGAGCATGAGACTCTTAATCTCAGGGTCGTGGGTTCGAGCCCCACGTTGGGCGAAAACAACTAACATTTTAGTGCTTTTTGACCAACAAAAATAGAAATTGAAAGTCTCTTTACAATATTTGCAATATTTTCATTGTTAACATGCAATATATGAATGCATGTCAAGTGGAGAAAACACAAATAAGACTTTTTTCCACACAGGTTTAATCGGCTATTTCCTGATATTCTTCAATGCGTTCTGATATTGACTGGTAATTGTGTTTGATACTTTCTTAGACTATTTCTGCCTCTGGCTGATGTGTATTTTCTTTCCAAACTCCACCAGAGCCTATGATTACACAGCATCCTATCTGTGGAAAGCGGCAGTGCAGGGATAGGGAAGAAAACTAAAGGCATCCAAAGGAGCCCGGCTAGCTCAGTCGGTAGAGCATGAGACTCTTAATCTCACGGTCGTGGGTGCGAGCCCCACGTTGGGCGAAAACAACTAAAATTTTAATGCTTTTTGACCAAAAAAATAGAAATTGAAAGTCTCTTTACAATATTTGCAATATTTTGATTGTTAACATGCAATATATGAATGCATGTCTGGATGATGTGTAATGGGGCAATACCACACCTTAATGTATTCACTGTAAAAGAAAAAGTATGTATCATCTTACTATAAAATAAAGTGGAGAAAACACAAATAAGACTTTTTTCCACACAGGTTTAATCGGCTATTTCCTGATATTCTTCAATGCGTTCGGATATTGACTGGTAATTGTGTTTGATACTTTCTTAGACTATTTCTGCCTCTGGCTGATGTGTATTTTCTTTCCAAACTCCACCAGAGCCTATGATTACACAGCATCCTATCTGTGGAAAGCGGCAGTGCAGGGATAGGGAAGAAAACTATAGGCATCCAAAGGAGCCCGGCTAGCTCAGTCGGTAGAGCATGAGACTCTTAATCTCAGGGTCGTGGGTTCGAGCCCCACGTTGGGCGAAAACAACTAAAATTGTACTGCTTTTTGACCAAAAAAATACATCCTATCTGTGGAAAACGGCAGTGCAGGGATAGGGAAGAAAACTATAGGCATCCAAAGGAGCCCGGCTAGCTTAGTCGGTAGAGCATGAGACTCTTAATCTCAGGGTCGTGGGTTCGAGCCCCACGTTGGGCGAAAACAACTAAAATTATAGTGCTTTTTGACCAAAAAAATACATCCTATCTGTGGAAAACGGCAGTGCAGGGATAGGGAAGAAAACTATAAGCATCCAAAGGAGCCCGGCTAGCTCAGTCGGTAGAGCATGAGACTCTTAATCTCAGGGTCGTGGGCTCGAGCCCCACGTTGGGCGAAAACAACTAAAATTGTAGTGCTTTTTGACCAAAAAAATACATCCTATCTGTGGAAAGCGGCAGTGCAGGGATAGGGAAGAAAAGGTTGGGCGAAAACAACTAAAATTTTCGTGCTTTTTGACCAAAAAAATAGAAATTGAAAGTCTCTTTACAATATTTGCAATATTTTCATTGTTAACATGCAATATATGAATGCATGTCTGGATGATGTGTAATGGGGCAATACCACACCTTAATGTATTCACTGTAAAAGAAAAAGTATGTATCATCTTACTATAAAATAAAGTGGAGAAAACACAAATAAGACTTTTTTCCACACAGGTTTAATCGGCTATTTCCTGATATTCTTCAATGCGTTCGGATATTGACTGGTAATTGTGTTTGATACTTTCTTAGACTATTTCTACCTCTGGCTGATGTGTATTTTCTTTCCAAACTCCACCAGAGCCTATGATTACACAGCATCCTATCTGTGGAAAACGGCAGTGCAGGGATAGGGAAGAAAACTATAGGCATCCAAAGGAGCCCGGCTAGCTCAGTCGGTAGAGCATGAGACTCTTAATCTCAGGGTCGTGGGTTTGAGCCCCACGTTGGGCGAAAACAACTAAAATGTTAGTGCTTTTTGACCAAAAAAATAGAAATTGAAAGTCTCTTTACAATATTTGCAATATTTTCATTGTTAACATGCAATATATGAATGCATGTCTGGATGATGTGTAATGGGGCAATACCACACCTTAATGTATTCACTGTAGAAGAAAAAGTATGTATCATCTTACTATAAAATAAAGTGGAGAAAACACAAATAAGACTTTTTTCCACACAGGTTTAATCGGCTATTTCCTGATATTCTTCAATGCGTTCTGATATTGACTGGTAATTGTGTTTGATACTTTCTTAGACTATTTCTGCCTCTGGCTGATGTGTATTTTCTTTCCAAACTCCACCAGAGCCTATGATTACACAGCATCCTATCTGTGGAAAGCGGCAGTGCAGGGATAGGGAAGAAAACTATAGGCATCCAAAGGAGCCCGGCTAGCTCAGTCGGTAGAGCATGAGACTCTTAATCTCAGGGTCGTGGGTTCGAGCCCCACGTTGGGCGAAAACAACTAAAATTGTAGTGCTTTTTGACCAAAAAAATACATCCTATCTGTGGAAAGCGGCAGTGCAGGGATAGGGAAGAAAACGTTGGGCGAAAACAACTAAAGTTTTCGTGCTTTTTGACCAAAAAAATAGAAATTGAAAGTCTCTTTACAATATTTGCAATATTTTCATTGTTAACATGCAATATATGAATGCATGTCTGGATGATGTGTAATGGGGCAATACCACACCTTAATGTATTCACTGTAAAAGAAAAAGTATGTATCATCTTACTATAAAATAAAGTGGAGAAAACACAAATAAGACTTTTTTCCACACAGGTTTAATCGGCTATTTCCTGATATTCTTCAATGCGTTCTGATATTGACTGGTAATTGTGTTTGATACTTTCTTAGACTATTTCTGCCTCTGGCTGATGTGTATTTTCTTTCCAAACTCCACCAGAGCCTATGATTACACAGCATCCTATCTGTGGAAAGCGGCAGTGCAGGGATAGGGAAGAAAACTATAGGCATCCAAAGGAGCCCGGCTAGCTCAGTCGGTAGAGCATGAGACTCTTAATCTCACGGTCGTGGGTGCGAGCCCCACGTTGGGCGAAAACAACTAAAATTTTAATGCTTTTTGACCAAAAAAATAGAAATTGAAAGTCTCTTTACAATATTTGCAATATTTTGATTGTTAACATGCAATATATGAATGCATGTCTGGATGATGTGTAATGGGGCAATACCACACCTTAATGTATTCACTGTAAAAGAAAAAGTATGTATCATCTTACTATAAAATAAAGTGGAGAAAACACAAATAAGACTTTTTTCCACACAGGTTTAATCGGCTATTTCCTGATATTCTTCAATGCGTTCTGATATTGACTGGTAATTGTGTTTGATACTTTCTTAGACTATTTCTGCCTCTGGCTGATGTGTATTTTCTTTCCAAACTCCACCAGAGCCTATGATTACACAGCATCCTATCTGTGGAAAGCGGCAGTGCAGGGATAGGGAAGAAAACTATAGGCATCCAAAGGAGCCCGGCTAGCTCAGTCGGTAGAGCATGAGACTCTTAATCTCAGGGTCGTGGGTTCGAGCCCCACGTTGGGCGAAAACAACTAAAATTGTACTGCTTTTTGACCAAAAAAATACATCCTATCTGTGGAAAACGGCAGTGCAGGGATAGGGAAGAAAACTATAGGCATCCAAAGGAGCCCGGCTAGCTTAGTCGGTAGAGCATGAGACTCTTAATCTCAGGGTCGTGGGTTCGAGCCCCACGTTGGGCGAAAACAACTAAAATTATAGTGCTTTTTGACCAAAAAAATACATCCTATCTGTGGAAAACGGCAGTGCAGGGATAGGGAAGAAAACTATAAGCATCCAAAGGAGCCCGGCTAGCTCAGTCGGTAGAGCATGAGACTCTTAATCTCAGGGTCGTGGGCTCGAGCCCCACGTTGGGCGAAAACAACTAAAATTGTAGTGCTTTTTGACCAAAAAAATACATCCTATCTGTGGAAAGCGGCAGTGCAGGGATAGGGAAGAAAAGGTTGGGCGAAAACAACTAAAATTTTCGTGCTTTTTGACCAAAAAAATAGAAATTGAAAGTCTCTTTACAATATTTGCAATATTTTCATTGTTAACATGCAATATATGAATGCATGTCTGGATGATGTGTAATGGGGCAATACCACACCTTAATGTATTCACTGTAAAAGAAAAAGTATGTATCATCTTACTATAAAATAAAGTGGAGAAAACACAAATAAGACTTTTTTCCACACAGGTTTAATCGGCTATTTCCTGATATTCTTCAATGCGTTCAGATATTGACTGGTAATTGTGTTTGATACTTTCTTAGACTATTTCTGCCTCTGGCTGATGTGTATTTTCTTTCCAAACTCCACCAGAGCCTATGATTACACAGCATCCTATCTGTGGAAAGCGGCAGTGCAGGGATAGGGAAGAAAACTATAGGCATCCAAAGGAGCCCGGCTAGCTCAGTCGGTAGAGCATGAGACTCTTAATCTCAGAGTCGTGGGTGCGAAACCCACGTTGGGCGAAAACAACTAAAATTTTAGTGCTTTTTGACCAAAAAAATAGAAATTGAAAGTCTCTTTACAATATTTGCAATATTTTGATTGTTAACATGCAATATATGAATGCATGTCTGGATGATGTGTAATGGGGCAATACCACACCTTAATGTATTCACTGTAAAAGAAAAAGTATGTATCATCTTACTATAAAATAAAGTGGAGAAAACTCAAATAAGACTTTTTTCCACACAGGTTTAATCGGCTATTTCCTGATATTCTTCAATGCGTTCTGATATTGACTGGTAATTGTGTTTGATACTTTCTTAGACTATTTCTGCCTCTGGCTGATGTGTATTTTCTTTCCAAACTCCACCAGAGCCTATGATTACACAGCATCCTATCTGTGGAAAACGGCAGTGCAGGGATAGGGAAGAAAACTATAGGCATCCAAAGAAGCCCGGCTAGCTCAGTCGGTAGAGCATGAGACTCTTAATCTCAGGGTCGTGGGTGCGAGCCCCACGTTGGGCGAAAACAACTAAAATTTTAATGCTTTTTGACCAAAAAAATAGAAATTGAAAGTCTCTTTACAATATTTGCAATATTTTGATTGTTAACTTGCAATATATGAATGCATGTCTGGATGATGTGTAATGGGGCAATACCACACCTTAATGTATTCACTGTAAAAGAAAAAGTATGTATCATCTTACTATAAAATAAAGTGGAGAAAACACAAATAAGACTTTTTTCCACACAGGTTTAATCAGCTATTTCCTGATATTCTTCAATGCGTTCAGATATTGACTGGTAATTGTGTTTGATACTTTCTTAGACTATTTCTGCCTCTGGCTGATGTGTATTTTCTTTCCAAACTCCACCAGAGCCTATGATTACACAGCATCCTATCTGTGGAAAGCGGCAGTGCAGGGATAGGGAAGAAAACTATAGGCATCCAAAGGAGCCCGGCTAGCTCAGTCGGTAGAGCATGAGACTCTTAATCTCAGGGTCGTGGGTTCGAGCCCCACGTTGGGCGAAAACAACTAAAATTGTACTGCTTTTTGACCAAAAAAATACATCCTATCTGTGGAAAACGGCAGTGCAGGGATAGGGAAGAAAACTATAGGCATCCAAAGGAGCCCGGCTAGCTTAGTCGGTAGAGCATGAGACTCTTAATCTGGGCGAAAACAACTAAAATTATAGTGCTTTTTGACCAAAAAAATACATCCTATCTGTGGAAAACGGCAGTGCAGGGATAGGGAAGAAAACTATAAGCATCCAAAGGAGCCCGGCTAGCTCAGTCGGTAGAGCATGAGACTCTTAATCTCAGGGTCGTGGGTTCGAGCCCCACGTTGGGCGAAAACAACTAAAATTGTAGTGCTTTTTGACCAAAAAAATACATCCTATCTGTGGAAAGCGGCAGTGCAGGGATAGGGAAGAAAAGGTTGGGCGAAAACAACTAAAATTTTCGTGCTTTTTGACCAAAAAAATAGAAATTGAAAGTCTCTTTACAATATTTGCAATATTTTCATTGTTAACATGCAATATATGAATGCATGTCTGGATGATGTGTAATGGGGCAATACCACACCTTAATGTATTCACTGTAAAAGAAAAAGTATTTATCATCTTACTATAAAATAAAGTGGAGAAAACACAAATAAGACTTTTTTCCACACAGGTTTAATCGGCTATTTCCTGATATTCTTCAATGCGTTCAGATATTGACTGGTAATTGTGTTTGATACTTTCTTAGACTATTTCTGCCTCTGGCTGATGTGTATTTTCTTTCCAAACTCCACCAGAGCCTATGATTACACAGCATCCTATCTGTGGAAAGCGGCAGTGCAGGGATAGGGAAGAAAACTATAGGCATCCAAAGGAGCCCGGCTAGCTCAGTCAGTAGAGCATGAGACTCTTAATCTCAGAGTCGTGGGTGCGAAACCCACGTTGGGCGAAAACAACTAAAATTTTAGTGCTTTTTGACCAAAAAAATAGAAATTGAAAGTCTCTTTACAATATTTGCAATATTTTGATTGTTAACATGCAATATATGAATGCATGTCTGGATGATGTGTAATGGGGCAATACCACACCTTAATGTATTCACTGTAAAAGAAAAAGTATGTATCATCTTACTATAAAATAAAGTGGAGAAAACTCAAATAAGACTTTTTTCCACACAGGTTTAATCGGCTATTTCCTGATATTCTTCAATGCGTTCTGATATTGACTGGTAATTGTGTTTGATACTTTCTTAGACTATTTCTGCCTCTGGCTGATGTGTATTTTCTTTCCAAACTCCACCAGAGCCTATGATTACACAGCATCCTATCTGTGGAAAACGGCAGTGCAGGGATAGGGAAGAAAACTATAGGCATCCAAAGAAGCCCGGCTAGCTCAGTCGGTAGAGCATGAGACTCTTAATCTCAGGGTCGTGGGTGCGAGCCCCACGTTGGGCGAAAACAACTAAAATTTTAATGCTTTTTGACCAAAAAAATAGAAATTGAAAGTCTCTTTACAATATTTGCAATATTTTGATTGTTAACTTGCAATATATGAATGCATGTCTGGATGATGTGTAATGGGGCAATACCACACCTTAATGTATTCACTGTAAAAGAAAAAGTATGTATCATCTTACTATAAAATAAAGTGGAGAAAACACAAATAAGACTTTTTTCCACACAGGTTTAATCAGCTATTTCCTGATATTCTTCAATGCGTTCTGATATTGACTGGTAATTGTGTTTGATACTTTCTTAGACTATTTCTGCCTCTGGCTGATGTGTATTTTCTTTCCAAACTCCACCAGAGCCTATGATTACACAGCATCCTATCTGTGGAAAACGGCAGTGCAGGGATAGGGAAGAAAACTATAGGTATCCAAAGGAGCCCAGCTAGCTCAGTCGGTAGAGCATGAGAATCTTAATCTCAGGGTCGTGGGTGCGAGCCCCACGTTGGGCGAAAACAACTAAAATTTTAATGCTTTTTGACCAAAAAAATAGAAATTGAAATTCTCTTTACAATATTTGCAATATTTTGATTGTTAACATGCAATATATGAATGCATGTCTGGATGATGTGTAATGGGGCAATACCACACCTTAATGTATTCACTGTAAAAGAAAAAGTATGTATCATCTTACTATAAAATAAAGTGGAGAAAGCACAAATAAGACTTTTTTCCACACAGGTTTAATCAGCTACTTCCTGATATTCTTCAATGCGTTCTGATATTGACTGGTAATTGTGTTTGATACTTTCTTAGACTATTTCTGCCTCTGGCTGATGTGTATTTTCTTTCCAAACTCCACCAGAGCCTATGATTACACAGCATCCTATCTGTGGAAAATGGCAGTGCAGGGATAGGGAAGAAAACTATAGGTATCCAAAGGAGCCCGGCTAGCTCAGTCGGTAGAGCATGAGACTCTTAATCTCAGGGTTGTGGGTTCGAGCCCCACGTTGGGCGAAAACAACTAAAATTGTAGGACTTTTTGACCAAAAAAATGCATCCTATCTGTGGAAAACGGCAGTGCAGGGATAGGGAAGAAAACTATAGGCATCCAAAGGAGCCCGGCTAGCTCAGTCGGTAGAGCATGAGACTCTTAATCTCAGGGTTGTGGGTTCGAGCCCCACGTTGGGCGAAAACAACTAAAATTGTAGGACTTTTTGACCAAAAAAATACATCTTATCTGTGGAAAACGGCAGTGCAGGGATAGGGAAGAAAACTATAGGCATCCAAAGGAGCCCGGCTAGCTCAGTCGGTAGAGCATGAGACTCTTAATCTCAGGGTCGTGGGTTTGAGCCCCACGTTGGGCAAAAACAACTAAAATTTTAGTGCTTTTTGACCAAAAAATAGAAATTGAAAGTCTCTTTACAATATTTGCAATATTTTCATTGTTAACATGCAATATATGAATGCATGTCTGGATGATGTGTAATGGGGCAATACCACACCTTAATGTATTCACTGTAAAAGAAAAAGTATGTATCATCTTACTATAAAATAAAGTGGAGAAAACACAAATAAGACTTTTTTCCACACATGTTTAATCGGCTATTTCCTGATATTCTTCAATGCTTTCTGATATTGACTGGTAATTGTGTTTGATACTTTCTTAGACTATTTCTGCCTCTGGCTGATGTGTATTTTCTTTCCAAACTCCACCAGAGCCTATGATTACACAGCATCCTATCTGTGGAAAGCGGCAGTGCAGGGATAGGGAAGAAAACTATAGGCATCCAAAAGAGCCCGGCTAGCTCAGTCGGTAGAGCATGAGACTCTTAATCTCAGGGTGGTGGGTTCAAGCCCCACGTTGGGCGAAAACAACTAAAATTTTCGTGCTTTTTGACCAAAAAAATAGAAATTGAAAGTCTCTTTACAATATTTGCAATATTTTCATTGTTAACATGCAATATATGAATGCATGTCTGGATGATGTGTAATGGGGCAATACCACACCTTAATGTATTCACTGTAAAAGAAAAAGTATGTATCATCTTACTATAAAATAAAGTGGAGAAAACACAAATAAGACTTTTTTCCACACAGGTTTAATCGGCTATTTCCTGATATTCTTCAATGCGTTCGCATATTGACTGGTAATTGTGTTTGATACTTTCTTAGACTATTTCTGCCTCTGGCTGATGTGTATTTTCTTTCCAAACTCCACCAGAGCCTATGATTACACAGCATCCTATCTGTGGAAAACGGCAGTGCAGGGATAGGGAAGAAAACTATAGGCATCCAAAGGAGCCCGGCTAGCTCAGTCGGTAGAGCATGAGACTCTTAATCTCAGGGTCGTGGGTTCGAGCCCCACGTTGGGCGAAAACAACTAAAATTGTAGTGCTTTTTGACCAAAACAATACATCCTATCTGTGGAAAACGGCAGTGCAGGGATAGGGAAGAAAACTATAGGCATCCAAAAGAGCCCGGCTAGCTCAGTCGGTAGAGCATGAGACTCTTAATCTCAGGGTCGTGGGTTCGAGCCCCACGTTGGGCGAAAACAACTAAAATTGTAGTGCTTTTTGACCAAAAAAATACATCCTATCTGTGGAAAGCGGCAGTGCAGGGATAGGGAAGAAAACGTTGGGTGAAAACAACTAACATTTTCGTGCTTTTTGACCAAAAAAATAGAAATTGAAAGTCTCTTTACAATATTTGCAATATTTTCATTGTTAACATGCAATATATGAATGCATGTCTGGATGATGTGTAATGGGGCAATACCACACCTTAATGTATTCGCTGTAAAAGAAAAAGTATGTATCATCTTACTATAAAATAAAGTGGAGAAAACACAAATAAGACTTTTTTCCACACAGGTTTAATCGGCTATTTCCTGATATTCTTCAATGCGTTCTGATATTGACTGGTAATTGTGTTTGATACTTTCTTAGACTATTTCTGCCTCTGGCTGATGTGTATTTTCTTTCCAAACTCCACCAGAGCCTATGATTACACAGCATCCTATCTGTGGAAAGCGGCAGTGCAGGGATAGGGAAGAAAACTATAGGCATCCAAAAGAGCCCGGCTAGCTCAGTCGGTAGAGCATGAGACTCTTAATCTCAGGGTCGTGGGTTCGAGCCCCACGTTGGGCGAAAACAACTAAAATTTTAGTGCTTTTTGACCAAAAAAATAGAAATTGAAAGTCTCTTTGCAATATTTTCATTGTTAACATGCAATATATGAATGCATGTCTGGATGATGTGTAATGGGGCAATACCATACCTTAATGTATTCACTGTAAAAGAAAAAGTATGCATCATCTTACTATAAAATAAAGTGGAGAAAACACAAATAAGACTTTTTTCCACACAGGTTTAATCGGCTATTTCCTGATATTCTTCAATGCGTTCTGATATTGACTGGTAATTGTGTTTGATACTTTCTTAGACTATTTCTGCCTCTGGCTGATGTGTATTTTCTTTCCAAACTCCACCAGAGCCTATGATTACACAGCATCCTATCTGTGGAAAGCGGCAGTGCAGGGATAGGGAAGAAAACTATAGGCATCCAAAGGAGCCCGGCTAGCTCAGTCGGTAGAGCATGAGACTCTTAATCTCAGGGTCGTGGGTGCGAAACCCACGTTGGGCGAAAACAACTAAAATTTTAGTGCTTTTTGACCAAAAAAATAGAAATTGAAAGTCTCTTTACAATATTTGCAATATTTTGATTGTTAACATGCAATATATGAATGCATGTCTGGATGATGTGTAATGGGGCAATACCACACCTTAATGTATTCACTGTAAAAGAAAAAGTATGTATCATCTTACTATAAAAGAAAGTGGAGAAAACTCAAATAAGACTTTTTTCCACACAGGTTTAATCGGCTATTTCCTGATATTCTTCAATGCGTTCTGATATTGACTGGTAATTGTGTTTGATACTTTCTTAGACTATTTCTGCCTCTGGCTGATGTGTATTTTCTTTCAAAACTCCACCAGAGCCTATGATTACACAGCATCCTATCTGTGGAAAACGGCAGTGCAGGGATAGGGAAGAAAACTATAGGCATTCAAAGGAGCCCGGCTAGCTCAGTCGGTAGAGCATGAGACTCTTAATCTCAGGGTCGTGGGTGCGAGCCCCACGTTGGGCGAAAACAACTAAAATTTTAATGCTTTTTGACCAAAAAAATAGAAATTGAAAGTCTCTTTACAATATTTGCAATATTTTGATTGTTAACATGCAATATATGAATGCATGTCTGGATGATGTGTAATGGGGCAATACCACACCTTAATGTATTCACTGTAAAAGAAAAAGTATGTATCATCTTACTATAAAATAAAGTGGAGAAAACACAAATAAGACTTTTTTCCACACAGGTTTAATCAGCTATTTCCTGATATTCTTCAATGCGTTCTGATATTGACTGGTAATTGTGTTTGATACTTTCTTAGACTATTTCTGCCTCTGGCTGATGTGTATTTTCTTTCCAAACTCCACCAGAGCCTATGATTACACAGCATCCTATCTGTGGAAAACGGCAGTGCAGGGATAGGGAAGAAAACTATAGGTATCCAAAGGAGCCCGGCTAGCTCAGTCGGTAGAGCATGGAAATCTTAATCTCAGGGTCGTGGGTGCGAGCCCCACGTTGGGCGAAAACAACTAAAATTTTAATGCTTTTTGACCAAAAAAATAGAAATTGAAATTCTCTTTACAATATTTGCAATATTTTGATTGTTAACATGCAATATATGAATGCATGTCTGGATGATGTGTAATGGGGCAATACCACACCTTAATGTATTCACTGTAAAAGAAAAAGTATGTATCATCTTACTATAAAATAAAGTGGAGAAAACACAAATAAGACTTTTTTCCACACAGGTTTAATCAGCTATTTCCTGATATTCCTCAATGCGTTCTGATATTGACTGGTAATTGTGTTTGATACTTTCTTAGACTATTTCTGCCTCTGGCTGATGTGTATTTTCTTTCCAAACTCCACCAGAGCCTATGATTACACAGCATCCTATCTGTGGAAAACGGCAGTGCAGGGATAGGGAAGAAAACTATAGGTATCCAAAGGAGCCCGGCTAGCTCAGTCGGTAGAGCATGAGACTCTTAATCTCAGGGTTGTGGGTTCGAGCCCCACGTTGGGCAAAAACAACTAAAATTGTAGGACTTTTTGACCAAAAAAATACATCCTATCTGTGGAAAACGGCAGGGATAGGGAAGAAAACTATAGGCATCCAAAGGAGCCCGGCTAGCTCAGTCGGTAGAGCATGAGACTCTTAATCTCAGGGTCGTGGGTGCGAGCCCCACGTTGGGCGAAAACAACTAAAATTTTAGTGCTTTTTGACCAAAAAAATAGAAATTGAAAGTCTCTTTACAATATTTGCAATATTTTCATTGTTAACATACAATATATGAATGCATGTCTGGATGATGTGTAATGGGGCAATACCACACCTTAATGTATTCACTGTAAAAGAAAAAGTATGTATCATCTTACTATAAAATAAAGTGGAGAAAACACAAATAAGACTTTTTTCCACACAGGTTTAATCGGCTATTTCCTGATATTCTTCAATGCGTTCGGATATTGACTGGTAATTGTGTTTGATACTTTCTTAGACTATTTCTGCCTCTGGCTGATGTGTATTTTCTTTCCAAACTCCACCAGAGCCTATGATTACACAGCATCCTATCTGTGGAAAACGGCAGTGCAGGGATAGGGAAGAAAACTATAGGCATCCAAAGGAGCCCGGCTAGCTCAGTCGGTAGAGCATGAGACTCTTAATCTCAGGGTCGTGGGTTTGAGCCCCACGTTGGGCGAAAACAACTAAAATGTTAGTGCTTTTTGACCAAAAAAATAGAAATTGAAAGTCTCTTTACAATATTTGCAATATTTTCATTGTTAACATGCAATATATGAATGCATGTCTGGATGATGTGTAATGGGGCAATACCACACCTTAATGTATTCACTGTAGAAGAAAAAGTATGTATCATCTTACTATAAAATAAAGTGGAGAAAACACAAATAAGACTTTTTTCCACACAGGTTTAATCGGCTATTTCCTGATATTCTTCAATGCGTTCTGATATTGACTGGTAATTGTGTTTGATACTTTCTTAGACTATTTCTGCCTCTGGCTGATGTGTATTTTCTTTCCAAACTCCACCAGAGCCTATGATTACACAGCATCCTATCTGTGGAAAGCGGCAGTGCAGGGATAGGGAAGAAAACTATAGGCATCCAAAGGAGCCCGGCTAGCTCAGTCGGTAGAGCATGAGACTCTTAATCTCAGGGTCGTGGGTTCGAGCCCCACGTTGGGCGAAAACAACTAAAATTGTAGTGCTTTTTGACCAAAAAAATACATCCTATCTGTGGAAAGCGGCAGTGCAGGGATAGGGAAGAAAACGTTGGGCGAAAACAACTAAAGTTTTCGTGCTTTTTGACCAAAAAAATAGAAATTGAAAGTCTCTTTACAATATTTGCAATATTTTCATTGTTAACATGCAATATATGAATGCATGTCTGGATGATGTGTAATGGGGCAATACCACACCTTAATGTATTCACTGTAAAAGAAAAAGTATGTATCATCTTACTATAAAATAAAGTGGAGAAAACACAAATAAGACTTTTTTCCACACAGGTTTAATCGGCTATTTCCTGATATTCTTCAATGCGTTCTGATATTGACTGGTAATTGTGTTTGATACTTTCTTAGACTATTTCTGCCTCTGGCTGATGTGTATTTTCTTTCCAAACTCCACCAGAGCCTATGATTACACAGCATCCTATCTGTGGAAAGCGGCAGTGCAGGGATAGGGAAGAAAACTATAGGCATCCAAAGGAGCCCGGCTAGCTCAGTCGGTAGAGCATGAGACTCTTAATCTCACGGTCGTGGGTGCGAGCCCCACGTTGGGCGAAAACAACTAAAATTTTAATGCTTTTTGACCAAAAAAATAGAAATTGAAAGTCTCTTTACAATATTTGCAATATTTTGATTGTTAACATGCAATATATGAATGCATGTCTGGATGATGTGTAATGGGGCAATACCACACCTTAATGTATTCACTGTAAAAGAAAAAGTATGTATCATCTTACTATAAAATAAAGTGGAGAAAACACAAATAAGACTTTTTTCCACACAGGTTTAATCGGCTATTTCCTGATATTCTTCAATGCGTTCTGATATTGACTGGTAATTGTGTTTGATACTTTCTTAGACTATTTCTGCCTCTGGCTGATGTGTATTTTCTTTCCAAACTCCACCAGAGCCTATGATTACACAGCATCCTATCTGTGGAAAGCGGCAGTGCAGGGATAGGGAAGAAAACTATAGGCATCCAAAGGAGCCCGGCTAGCTCAGTCGGTAGAGCATGAGACTCTTAATCTCAGGGTCGTGGGTTCGAGCCCCACGTTGGGCGAAAACAACTAAAATTGTACTGCTTTTTGACCAAAAAAATACATCCTATCTGTGGAAAACGGCAGTGCAGGGATAGGGAAGAAAACTATAGGCATCCAAAGGAGCCCGGCTAGCTTAGTCGGTAGAGCATGAGACTCTTAATCTCAGGGTCGTGGGTTCGAGCCCCACGTTGGGCGAAAACAACTAAAATTATAGTGCTTTTTGACCAAAAAAATACATCCTATCTGTGGAAAACGGCAGTGCAGGGATAGGGAAGAAAACTATAAGCATCCAAAGGAGCCCGGCTAGCTCAGTCGGTAGAGCATGAGACTCTTAATCTCAGGGTCGTGGGCTCGAGCCCCACGTTGGGCGAAAACAACTAAAATTGTAGTGCTTTTTGACCAAAAAAATACATCCTATCTGTGGAAAGCGGCAGTGCAGGGATAGGGAAGAAAAGGTTGGGCGAAAACAACTAAAATTTTCGTGCTTTTTGACCAAAAAAATAGAAATTGAAAGTCTCTTTACAATATTTGCAATATTTTCATTGTTAACATGCAATATATGAATGCATGTCTGGATGATGTGTAATGGGGCAATACCACACCTTAATGTATTCACTGTAAAAGAAAAAGTATGTATCATCTTACTATAAAATAAAGTGGAGAAAACACAAATAAGACTTTTTTCCACACAGGTTTAATCGGCTATTTCCTGATATTCTTCAATGCGTTCAGATATTGACTGGTAATTGTGTTTGATACTTTCTTAGACTATTTCTGCCTCTGGCTGATGTGTATTTTCTTTCCAAACTCCACCAGAGCCTATGATTACACAGCATCCTATCTGTGGAAAGCGGCAGTGCAGGGATAGGGAAGAAAACTATAGGCATCCAAAGGAGCCCGGCTAGCTCAGTCGGTAGAGCATGAGACTCTTAATCTCAGAGTGGTGGGTGCGAAACCCACGTTGGGCGAAAACAACTAAAATTTTAGTACTTTTTAACCAAAAAAATAGAAATTGAAAGTCTCTTTACAATATTTGCAATATTTTGATTGTTAACATGCAATATATGAATGCATGTCTGGATGATGTGTAATGGGGCAATACCACACCTTAATGTATTCACTGTAAAAGAAAAAGTATGTATCATCTTACTATAAAATAAAGTGGAGAAAACTCAAATAAGACTTTTTTCCACACAGGTTTAATCGGCTATTTCCTGATATTCTTCAATGCGTTCTGATATTGACTGGTAATTGTGTTTGATACTTTCTTAGACTATTTCTGCCTCTGGCTGATGTGTATTTTCTTTCCAAACTCCACCAGAGCCTATGATTACACAGCATCCTATCTGTGGAAAACGGCAGTGCAGGGATAGGGAAGAAAACTATAGGCATCCAAAGAAGCCCGGCTAGCTCAGTCGGTAGAGCATGAGACTCTTAATCTCAGGGTCGTGGGTGCGAGCCCCACGTTGGGCGAAAACAACTAAAATTTTAATGCTTTTTGACCAAAAAAATAGAAATTGAAAGTCTCTTTACAATATTTGCAATATTTTGATTGTTAACTTGCAATATATGAATGCATGTCTGGATGATGTGTAATGGGGCAATACCACACCTTAATGTATTCACTGTAAAAGAAAAAGTATGTATCATCTTACTATAAAATAAAGTGGAGAAAACACAAATAAGACTTTTTTCCACACAGGTTTAATCAGCTATTTCCTGATATTCTTCAATGCGTTCAGATATTGACTGGTAATTGTGTTTGATACTTTCTTAGACTATTTCTGCCTCTGGCTGATGTGTATTTTCTTTCCAAACTCCACCAGAGCCTATGATTACACAGCATCCTATCTGTGGAAAGCGGCAGTGCAGGGATAGGGAAGAAAACTATAGGCATCCAAAGGAGCCCGGCTAGCTCAGTCGGTAGAGCATGAGACTCTTAATCTCAGGGTCGTGGGTTCGAGCCCCACGTTGGGCGAAAACAACTAAAATTGTACTGCTTTTTGACCAAAAAAATACATCCTATCTGTGGAAAACGGCAGTGCAGGGATAGGGAAGAAAACTATAGGCATCCAAAGGAGCCCGGCTAGCTTAGTCGGTAGAGCATGAGACTCTTAATCTGGGCGAAAACAACTAAAATTATAGTGCTTTTTGACCAAAAAAATACATCCTATCTGTGGAAAACGGCAGTGCAGGGATAGGGAAGAAAACTATAAGCATCCAAAGGAGCCCGGCTAGCTCAGTCGGTAGAGCATGAGACTCTTAATCTCAGGGTCGTGGGTTCGAGCCCCACGTTGGGCGAAAACAACTAAAATTGTAGTGCTTTTTGACCAAAAAAATACATCCTATCTGTGGAAAGCGGCAGTGCAGGGATAGGGAAGAAAAGGTTGGGCGAAAACAACTAAAATTTTCGTGCTTTTTGACCAAAAAAATAGAAATTGAAAGTCTCTTTACAATATTTGCAATATTTTCATTGTTAACATGCAATATATGAATGCATGTCTGGATGATGTGTAATGGGGCAATACCACACCTTAATGTATTCACTGTAAAAGAAAAAGTATTTATCATCTTACTATAAAATAAAGTGGAGAAAACACAAATAAGACTTTTTTCCACACAGGTTTAATCGGCTATTTCCTGATATTCTTCAATGCGTTCAGATATTGACTGGTAATTGTGTTTGATACTTTCTTAGACTATTTCTGCCTCTGGCTGATGTGTATTTTCTTTCCAAACTCCACCAGAGCCTATGATTACACAGCATCCTATCTGTGGAAAGCGGCAGTGCAGGGATAGGGAAGAAAACTATAGGCATCCAAAGGAGCCCGGCTAGCTCAGTCGGTAGAGCATGAGACTCTTAATCTCAGGGTCGTGGGTTTGAGCCCCACGTTGGGCGAAAACAACTAAAATTGTACTGCTTTTTGACCAAAAAAATACATCCTATCTGTGGAAAACGGCAGTGCAGGGATAGGGAAGAAAACTATAGGCATCCAAAGGAGCCCGGCTAGCTTAGTCGGTAGAGCATGAGACTCTTAATCTGGGCGAAAACAACTAAAATTATAGTGCTTTTTGACCAAAAAAATACATCCTATCTGTGGAAAACGGCAGTGCAGGGATAGGGAAGAAAACTATAAGCATCCAAAGGAGCCCGGCTAGCTCAGTCGGTAGAGCATGAGACTCTTAATCTCAGGGTCGTGGGTTCGAGCCCCACGTTGGGCGAAAACAACTAAAATTGTAGTGCTTTTTGACCAAAAAAATACATCCTATCTGTGGAAAGCGGCAGTGCAGGGATAGGGAAGAAAAGGTTGGGCGAAAACAACTAAAATTTTCGTGCTTTTTGACCAAAAAAATAGAAATTGAAAGTCTCTTTACAATATTTGCAATATTTTCATTGTTAACATGCAATATATGAATGCATGTCTGGATGATGTGTAATGGGGCAATACCACACCTTAATGTATTCACTGTAAAAGAAAAAGTATTTATCATCTTACTATAAAATAAAGTGGAGAAAACACAAATAAGACTTTTTTCCACACAGGTTTAATCAGCTATTTCCTGATATTCTTCAATGCGTTCAGATATTGACTGGTAATTGTGTTTGATACTTTCTTAGACTATTTCTGCCTCTGGCTGATGTGTATTTTCTTTCCAAACTCCACCAGAGCCTATGATTACACAGCATCCTATCTGTGGAAAGCGGCAGTGCAGGGATAGGGAAGAAAACTATAGGCATCCAAAGGAGCCCGGCTAGCTCAGTCAGTAGAGCATGAGACTCTTAATCTCAGAGTCGTGGGTGCGAAACCCACGTTGGGCGAAAACAACTAAAATTTTAGTGCTTTTTGACCAAAAAAATAGAAATTGAAAGTCTCTTTACAATATTTGCAATATTTTGATTGTTAACATGCAATATATGAATGCATGTCTGGATGATGTGTAATGGGGCAATACCACACCTTAATGTATTCACTGTAAAAGAAAAAGTATGTATCATCTTACTATAAAATAAAGTGGAGAAAACTCAAATAAGACTTTTTTCCACACAGGTTTAATCGGCTATTTCCTGATATTCTTCAATGCGTTCTGATATTGACTGGTAATTGTGTTTGATACTTTCTTAGACTATTTCTGCCTCTGGCTGATGTGTATTTTCTTTCCAAACTCCACCAGAGCCTATGATTACACAGCATCCTATCTGTGGAAAACGGCAGTGCAGGGATAGGGAAGAAAACTATAGGCATCCAAAGAAGCCCGGCTAGCTCAGTCGGTAGAGCATGAGACTCTTAATCTCAGGGTCGTGGGTGCGAGCCCCACGTTGGGCGAAAACAACTAAAATTTTAATGCTTTTTGACCAAAAAAATAGAAATTGAAAGTCTCTTTACAATATTTGCAATATTTTGATTGTTAACTTGCAATATATGAATGCATGTCTGGATGATGTGTAATGGGGCAATACCACGCCTTAATGTATTCACTGTAAAAGAAAAAGTATGTATCATCTTACTATAAAATAAAGTGGAGAAAACACAAATAAGACTTTTTTCCACACAGGTTTAATCAGCTATTTCCTGATATTCTTCAATGCGTTCTGATATTGACTGGTAATTGTGTTTGATACTTTCTTAGACTATTTCTGCCTCTGGCTGATGTGTATTTTCTTTCCAAACTCCACCAGAGCCTATGATTACACAGCATCCTATCTGTGGAAAACGGCAGTGCAGGGATAGGGAAGAAAACTATAGGTATCCAAAGGAGCCCAGCTAGCTCAGTCGGTAGAGCATGAGAATCTTAATCTCAGGGTCGTGGGTGCGAGCCCCACGTTGGGCGAAAACAACTAAAATTTTAATGCTTTTTGACCAAAAAAATAGAAATTGAAATTCTCTTTACAATATTTGCAATATTTTGATTGTTAACATGCAATATATGAATGCATGTCTGGATGATGTGTAATGGGGCAATACCACACCTTAATGTATTCACTGTAAAAGAAAAAGTATGTATCATCTTACTATAAAATAAAGTGGAGAAAGCACAAATAAGACTTTTTTCCACACAGGTTTAATCAGCTACTTCCTGATATTCTTCAATGCGTTCTGATATTGACTGGTAATTGTGTTTGATACTTTCTTAGACTATTTCTGCCTCTGGCTGATGTGTATTTTCTTTCCAAACTCCACCAGAGCCTATGATTACACAGCATCCTATCTGTGGAAAATGGCAGTGCAGGGATAGGGAAGAAAACTATAGGTATCCAAAGGAGCCCGGCTAGCTCAGTCGGTAGAGCATGAGACTCTTAATCTCAGGGTTGTGGGTTCGAGCCCCACGTTGGGCGAAAACAACTAAAATTGTAGGACTTTTTGACCAAAAAAATGCATCCTATCTGTGGAAAACGGCAGTGCAGGGATAGGGAAGAAAACTATAGGCATCCAAAGGAGCCCGGCTAGCTCAGTCGGTAGAGCATAAGACTCTTAATCTCAGGGTTGTGGGTTCGAGCCCCACGTTGGGCGAAAACAACTAAAATTGTAGGACTTTTTGACCAAAAAAATACATCCTATCTGTGGAAAACGGCAGTGCAGGGATAGGGAAGAAAACTATAGGCATCCAAAGGAGCCCGGCTAGCTCAGTCGGTAGAGCATGAGACTCTTAATCTCAGGGTCGTGGGTTTGAGCCCCACGTTGGGCAAAAACAACTAAAATTTTAGTGCTTTTTGACCAAAAAATAGAAATTGAAAGTCTCTTTACAATATTTGCAATATTTTCATTGTTAACATGCAATATATGAATGCATGTCTGGATGATGTGTAATGGGGCAATACCACACCTTAATGTATTCACTGTAAAAGAAAAAGTATGTATCATCTTACTATAAAATAAAGTGGAGAAAACACAAATAAGACTTTTTTCCACACATGTTTAATCGGCTATTTCCTGATATTCTTCAATGCTTTCTGATATTGACTGGTAATTGTGTTTGATACTTTCTTAGACTATTTCTGCCTCTGGCTGATGTGTATTTTCTTTCCAAACTCCACCAGAGCCTATGATTACACAGCATCCTATCTGTGGAAAGCGGCAGTGCAGGGATAGGGAAGAAAACTATAGGCATCCAAAAGAGCCCGGCTAGCTCAGTCGGTAGAGCATGAGACTCTTAATCTCAGGGTGGTGGGTTCAAGCCCCACGTTGGGCGAAAACAACTAAAATTTTCGTGCTTTTTGACCAAAAAAATAGAAATTGAAAGTCTCTTTACAATATTTGCAATATTTTCATTGTTAACATGCAATATATGAATGCATGTCTGGATGATGTGTAATGGGGCAATACCACACCTTAATGTATTCACTGTAAAAGAAAAAGTATGTATCATCTTACTATAAAATAAAGTGGAGAAAACACAAATAAGACTTTTTTCCACACAGGTTTAATCGGCTATTTCCTGATATTCTTCAATGCGTTCCGATATTGACTGGTAATTGTGTTTGATACTTTCTTAGACTATTTCTGCCTCTGGCTGATGTGTATTTTCTTTCCAAACTCCACCAGAGCCTATGATTACACAGCATCCTATCTGTGGAAAACGGCAGTGCAGGGATAGGGAAGAAAACTATAGGCATCCAAAGGAGCCCGGCTAGCTCAGTCGGTAGAGCATGAGACTCTTAATCTCAGGGTCGTGGGTTCGAGCCCCACGTTGGGCGAAAACAACTAAAATTGTAGTGCTTTTTGACCAAAACAATACATCCTATCTGTGGAAAACGGCAGTGCAGGGATAGGGAAGAAAACTATAGGCATCCAAAAGAGCCCGGCTAGCTCAGTCGGTAGAGCATGAGACTCTTAATCTCAGGGTCGTGGGTTCGAGCCCCACGTTGGGCGAAAACAACTAAAATTGTAGTGCTTTTTGACCAAAAAAATACATCCTATCTGTGGAAAGCGGCAGTGCAGGGATAGGGAAGAAAACGTTGGGTGAAAACAACTAACATTTTCGTGCTTTTTGACCAAAAAAATAGAAATTGAAAGTCTCTTTACAATATTTGCAATATTTTCATTGTTAACATGCAATATATGAATACATGTCTGGATGATGTGTAATGGGGCAATACCACACCTTAATGTATTCGCTGTAAAAGAAAAAGTATGTATCATCTTACTATAAAATAAAGTGGAGAAAACACAAATAAGACTTTTTTCCACACAGGTTTAATCGGCTATTTCCTGATATTCTTCAATGCGTTCTGATATTGACTGGTAATTGTGTTTGATACTTTCTTAGACTATTTCTGCCTCTGGCTGATGTGTATTTTCTTTCCAAACTCCACCAGAGCCTATGATTACACAGCATCCTATCTGTGGAAAGCGGCAGTGCAGGGATAGGGAAGAAAACTATAGGCATCCAAAAGAGCCCGGCTAGCTCAGTCGGTAGAGCATGAGACTCTTAATCTCAGGGTCGTGGGTTCGAGCCCCACGTTGGGCGAAAACAACTAAAATTTTAGTGCTTTTTGACCAAAAAAATAGAAATTGAAAGTCTCTTTGCAATATTTTCATTGTTAACATGCAATATATGAATGCATGTCTGGATGATGTGTAATGGGGCAATACCATACCTTAATGTATTCACTGTAAAAGAAAAAGTATGCATCATCTTACTATAAAATAAAGTGGAGAAAACACAAATAAGACTTTTTTCCACACAGGTTTAATCGGCTATTTCCTGATATTCTTCAATGCGTTCTGATATTGACTGGTAATTGTGTTTGATACTTTCTTAGACTATTTCTGCCTCTGGCTGATGTGTATTTTCTTTCCAAACTCCACCAGAGCCTATGATTACACAGCATCCTATCTGTGGAAAGCGGCAGTGCAGGGATAGGGAAGAAAACTATAGGCATCCAAAGGAGCCCGGCTAGCTCAGTCGGTAGAGCATGAGACTCTTAATCTCAGGGTCGTGGGTGCGAAACCCACGTTGGGCGAAAACAACTAAAATTTTAGTGCTTTTTGACCAAAAAAATAGAAATTGAAAGTCTCTTTACAATATTTGCAATATTTTGATTGTTAACATGCAATATATGAATGCATGTCTGGATGATGTGTAATGGGGCAATACCACACCTTAATGTATTCACTGTAAAAGAAAAAGTATGTATCATCTTACTATAAAAGAAAGTGGAGAAAACTCAAATAAGACTTTTTTCCACACAGGTTTAATCGGCTATTTCCTGATATTCTTCAATGCGTTCTGATATTGACTGGTAATTGTGTTTGATACTTTCTTAGACTATTTCTGCCTCTGGCTGATGTGTATTTTCTTTCAAAACTCCACCAGAGCCTATGATTACACAGCATCCTATCTGTGGAAAACGGCAGTGCAGGGATAGGGAAGAAAACTATAGGCATTCAAAGGAGCCCGGCTAGCTCAGTCGGTAGAGCATGAGACTCTTAATCTCAGGGTCGTGGGTGCGAGCCCCACGTTGGGCGAAAACAACTAAAATTTTAATGCTTTTTGACCAAAAAAATAGAAATTGAAAGTCTCTTTACAATATTTGCAATATTTTGATTGTTAACATGCAATATATGAATGCATGTCTGGATGATGTGTAATGGGGCAATACCACACCTTAATGTATTCACTGTAAAAGAAAAAGTATGTATCATCTTACTATAAAATAAAGTGGAGAAAACACAAATAAGACTTTTTTCCACACAGGTTTAATCAGCTATTTCCTGATATTCTTCAATGCGTTCTGATATTGACTGGTAATTGTGTTTGATACTTTCTTAGACTATTTCTGCCTCTGGCTGATGTGTATTTTCTTTCCAAACTCCACCAGAGCCTATGATTACACAGCATCCTATCTGTGGAAAACGGCAGTGCAGGGATAGGGAAGAAAACTATAGGCATCCAAAGAAGCCCGGCTAGCTCAGTCGGTAGAGCATGAGACTCTTAATCTCAGGGTCGTGGGTGCGAGCCCCACGTTGGGCGAAAACAACTAAAATTTTAATGCTTTTTGACCAAAAAAATAGAAATTGAAAGTCTCTTTACAATATTTGCAATATTTTGATTGTTAACTTGCAATATATGAATGCATGTCTGGATGATGTGTAATGGGGCAATACCACACCTTAATGTATTCACTGTAAAAGAAAAAGTATGTATCATCTTACTATAAAATAAAGTGGAGAAAACACAAATAAGACTTTTTTCCACACAGGTTTAATCAGCTATTTCCTGATATTCTTCAATGCGTTCAGATATTGACTGGTAATTGTGTTTGATACTTTCTTAGACTATTTCTGCCTCTGGCTGATGTGTATTTTCTTTCCAAACTCCACCAGAGCCTATGATTACACAGCATCCTATCTGTGGAAAGCGGCAGTGCAGGGATAGGGAAGAAAACTATAGGCATCCAAAGGAGCCCGGCTAGCTCAGTCGGTAGAGCATGAGACTCTTAATCTCAGGGTCGTGGGTTCGAGCCCCACGTTGGGCGAAAACAACTAAAATTGTACTGCTTTTTGACCAAAAAAATACATCCTATCTGTGGAAAACGGCAGTGCAGGGATAGGGAAGAAAACTATAGGCATCCAAAGGAGCCCGGCTAGCTTAGTCGGTAGAGCATGAGACTCTTAATCTGGGCGAAAACAACTAAAATTATAGTGCTTTTTGACCAAAAAAATACATCCTATCTGTGGAAAACGGCAGTGCAGGGATAGGGAAGAAAACTATAAGCATCCAAAGGAGCCCGGCTAGCTCAGTCGGTAGAGCATGAGACTCTTAATCTCAGGGTCGTGGGTTCGAGCCCCACGTTGGGCGAAAACAACTAAAATTGTAGTGCTTTTTGACCAAAAAAATACATCCTATCTGTGGAAAGCGGCAGTGCAGGGATAGGGAAGAAAAGGTTGGGCGAAAACAACTAAAATTTTCGTGCTTTTTGACCAAAAAAATAGAAATTGAAAGTCTCTTTACAATATTTGCAATATTTTCATTGTTAACATGCAATATATGAATGCATGTCTGGATGATGTGTAATGGGGCAATACCACACCTTAATGTATTCACTGTAAAAGAAAAAGTATTTATCATCTTACTATAAAATAAAGTGGAGAAAACACAAATAAGACTTTTTTCCACACAGGTTTAATCGGCTATTTCCTGATATTCTTCAATGCGTTCAGATATTGACTGGTAATTGTGTTTGATACTTTCTTAGACTATTTCTGCCTCTGGCTGATGTGTATTTTCTTTCCAAACTCCACCAGAGCCTATGATTACACAGCATCCTATCTGTGGAAAGCGGCAGTGCAGGGATAGGGAAGAAAACTATAGGCATCCAAAGGAGCCCGGCTAGCTCAGTCAGTAGAGCATGAGACTCTTAATCTCAGAGTCGTGGGTGCGAAACCCACGTTGGGCGAAAACAACTAAAATTTTAGTGCTTTTTGACCAAAAAAATAGAAATTGAAAGTCTCTTTACAATATTTGCAATATTTTGATTGTTAACATGCAATATATGAATGCATGTCTGGATGATGTGTAATGGGGCAATACCACACCTTAATGTATTCACTGTAAAAGAAAAAGTATGTATCATCTTACTATAAAATAAAGTGGAGAAAACTCAAATAAGACTTTTTTCCACACAGGTTTAATCGGCTATTTCCTGATATTCTTCAATGCGTTCTGATATTGACTGGTAATTGTGTTTGATACTTTCTTAGACTATTTCTGCCTCTGGCTGATGTGTATTTTCTTTCCAAACTCCACCAGAGCCTATGATTACACAGCATCCTATCTGTGGAAAACGGCAGTGCAGGGATAGGGAAGAAAACTATAGGCATCCAAAGAAGCCCGGCTAGCTCAGTCGGTAGAGCATGAGACTCTTAATCTCGGGGTCGTGGGTGCGAGCCCCACGTTGGGCGAAAACAACTAAAATTTTAATGCTTTTTGACCAAAAAAATAGAAATTGAAAGTCTCTTTACAATATTTGCAATATTTTGATTGTTAACTTGCAATATATGAATGCATGTCTGGATGATGTGTAATGGGGCAATACCACACCTTAATGTATTCACTGTAAAAGAAAAAGTATGTATCATCTTACTATAAAATAAAGTGGAGAAAACACAAATAAGACTTTTTTCCACACAGGTTTAATCAGCTATTTCCTGATATTCTTCAATGCGTTCTGATATTGACTGGTAATTGTGTTTGATACTTTCTTAGACTATTTCTGCCTCTGGCTGATGTGTATTTTCTTTCCAAACTCCACCAGAGCCTATGATTACACAGCATCCTATCTGTGGAAAACGGCAGTGCAGGGATAGGGAAGAAAACTATAGGTATCCAAAGGAGCCCAGCTAGCTCAGTCGGTAGAGCATGAGAATCTTAATCTCAGGGTCGTGGGTGCGAGCCCCACGTTGGGCGAAAACAACTAAAATTTTAATGCTTTTTGACCAAAAAAATAGAAATTGAAATTCTCTTTACAATATTTGCAATATTTTGATTGTTAACATGCAATATATGAATGCATGTCTGGATGATGTGTAATGGGGCAATACCACACCTTAATGTATTCACTGTAAAAGAAAAAGTATGTATCATCTTACTATAAAATAAAGTGGAGAAAGCACAAATAAGACTTTTTTCCACACAGGTTTAATCAGCTACTTCCTGATATTCTTCAATGCGTTCTGATATTGACTGGTAATTGTGTTTGATACTTTCTTAGACTATTTCTGCCTCTGGCTGATGTGTATTTTCTTTCCAAACTCCACCAGAGCCTATGATTACACAGCATCCTATCTGTGGAAAATGGCAGTGCAGGGATAGGGAAGAAAACTATAGGTATCCAAAGGAGCCCGGCTAGCTCAGTCGGTAGAGCATGAGACTCTTAATCTCAGGGTTGTGGGTTCGAGCCCCACGTTGGGCGAAAACAACTAAAATTGTAGGACTTTTTGACCAAAAAAATGCATCCTATCTGTGGAAAACGGCAGTGCAGGGATAGGGAAGAAAACTATAGGCATCCAAAGGAGCCCGGCTAGCTCAGTCGGTAGAGCATGAGACTCTTAATCTCAGGGTTGTGGGTTCGAGCCCCACGTTGGGCGAAAACAACTAAAATTGTAGGACTTTTTGACCAAAAAAATACATCCTATCTGTGGAAAACGGCAGTGCAGGGATAGGGAAGAAAACTATAGGTATCCAAAGGAGCCCGGCTAGCTCAGTCGGTAGAGCATGAGACTCTTAATCTCAGGGTTGTGGGTTCGAGCCCCACGTTGGGCAAAAACAACTAAAATTGTAGGACTTTTTGACCAAAAAAATACATCCTATCTGTGGAAAACGGCAGGGATAGGGAAGAAAACTATAGGCATCCAAAGGAGCCCGGCTAGCTCAGTCGGTAGAGCATGAGACTCTTAATCTCAGGGTCGTGGGTGCGAGCCCCACGTTGGGCGAAAACAACTAAAATTTTAGTGCTTTTTGACCAAAAAAATAGAAATTGAAAGTCTCTTTACAATATTTGCAATATTTTCATTGTTAACATACAATATATGAATGCATTTCTGGATGATGTGTAATGGGGCAATACCACACCTTAATGTATTCACTGTAAAAGAAAAAGTATGTATCATCTTACTATAAAATAAAGTGGAGAAAACACAAATAAGACTTTTTTCCACACATGTTTAATCGGCTATTTCCTGATATTCTTCAATGCGTTCTGATATTGACTGGTAATTGTGTTTGATACTTTCTTAGACTATTTCTGCCTCTGGCTGATGTGTATTTTCTTTCCAAACTCCACCAGAGCCTATGATTACACAGCATCCTATCTGTGGAAAGCGGCAGTGCAGGGATAGGGAAGAAAACTATAGGCATCCAAAGGAGCCCGGCTAGCTCAGTCGGTAGAGCATGAGACTCTTAATCTCAGGGTCGTGGGTTCGAGCCCCACGTTGGGCGAAAACAACTAACATTTTAGTGCTTTTTGACCAACAAAAATAGAAATTGAAAGTCTCTTTACAATATTTGCAATATTTTCATTGTTAACATGCAATATATGAATGCATGTCTGGATGATGTGTAATGGGGCAATACCACACCTTAATGTATTCACAGTAAAAGAAAAAGTATGTATCATCTTACTATAAAATAAAGTGGAGAAAACACAAATAAGACTTGTTTCCACACAGGTTTAATCGGCTATTTCCTGATATTCTTCAATGCGTTCTGATATTGACTGGAAATTGTGTTTGATACTTTCTTAGACTATTTCTGCCTCTGGCTGATGTGTATTTTCTTTCCAAACTCCACTAGAGCCTATGATTACACAGCATCCAATCTGTGGAAAACGGCAGTGCAGGGATAGGGAAGAAAACTATAGGCGTCCAAAGGAGCCCGGCTAGCTCAGTCGGTAGAGCATGAGACTCTTAATCTCAGGGTCGTGGGTTCGAGCCCCACGTTGGGCGAAAACAACTAAAATTTTAGTGCTTTTTGACCAAAAAAATAGAAATTGAAAGTCTCTTTACAATATTTGCAATATTTTCATTGTTAACATACAATATATGAATGCATTTCTGGATGATGTGTAATGGGGCAATACCACACCTTAATGTATTCACTGTAAAAGAAAAAGTATGTATCATCTTACTATAAAATAAAGTGGAGAAAACACAAATAAGACTTTTTTCCACACAGGTTTAATCGGCTATTTCCTGATATTCTTCAATGCGTTCTGATATTGACTGGTAATTGTGTTTGATACTTTCTTAGACTATTTCTGCCTCTGGCTGATGTGTATTTTCTTTCAAAACTCCACCAGAGCCTATGATTACACAGCATCCTATCTGTGGAAAACGGCAGTGCAGGGATAGGGAAGAAAACTATAGGCATTCAAAGGAGCCCGGCTAGCTCAGTCGGTAGAGCATGAGACTCTTAATCTCAGGGTCGTGGGTGCGAGCCCCACGTTGGGCGAAAACAACTAAAATTTTAATGCTTTTTGACCAAAAAAATAGAAATTGAAAGTCTCTTTACAATATTTGCAATATTTTCATTGTTAACATACAATATATGAATGCATTTCTGGATGATGTGTAATGGGGCAATACCACACCTTAATGTATTCACTGTAAAAGAAAAAGTATGTATCATCTTACTATAAAATAAAGTGGAGAAAACACAAATAAGACTTTTTTCCACACATGTTTAATCGGCTATTTCCTGATATTCTTCAATGCGTTCTGATATTGACTGGTAATTGTGTTTGATACTTTCTTAGACTATTTCTGCCTCTGGCTGATGTGTATTTTCTTTCCAAACTCCACCAGAGCCTATGATTACACAGCATCCTATCTGTGGAAAACGGCAGTGCAGGGATAGGGAAGAAAACTATAGGTATCCAAAGGAGCCCGGCTAGCTCAGTCGGTAGAGCATGGGAATCTTAATCTCAGGGTCGTGGGTGCGAGCCCCACGTTGGGCGAAAACAACTAAAATTGTAATGCTTTTTGACCAAAAAAATAGAAATTGAAATTCTCTTTACAATATTTGCAATATTTTGATTGTTAACATGCAATATATGAATGCATGTCTGGATGATATGTAATGGGGCAATACCACACCTTAATGTATTCACTGTAAAAGAAAAAGTATGTATCATCTTACTATAAAATAAAGTGGAGAAAACACAAATAAGACTTTTTTCCACACAGGTTTAATCAGCTATTTCCTGATATTCCTCAATGCGTTCTGATATTGACTGGTAATTGTGTTTGATACTTTCTTAGACTATTTCTGCCTCTGGCTGATGTGTATTTTCTTTCCAAACTCCACCAGAGCCTATGATTACACAGCATCCTATCTGTGGAAAACGGCAGTGCAGGGATAGGGAAGAAAACTATAGGTATCCAAAGGAGCCCGGCTAGCTCAGTCGGTAGAGCATGAGACTCTTAATCTCAGGGTTGTGGGTTCGAGCCCCACGTTGGGCAAAAACAACTAAAATTGTAGGACTTTTTGACCAAAAAAATACATCCTATCTGTGGAAAACGGCAGTGCAGGGATAGGGAAGAAAACTATAGGCATCCAAAGGAGCCCGGCTAGCTCAGTCGGTAGAGCATGAGACTCTTAATCTCAGGGTCGTGGGTGTGAGCCCCACGTTGGGCGAAAACAACTAAAATTTTAGTGCTTTTTGACCAAAAAAATAGAAATTGAAAGTCTCTTTACAATATTTGCAATATTTTCATTGTTAACATACAATATATGAATGCATTTCTGGATGATGTGTAATGGGGCAATACCACACCTTAATGTATTCACTGTAAAAGAAAAAGTATGTATCATCTTACTATAAAATAAAGTGGAGAAAACACAAATAAGACTTTTTTCCACACATGTTTAATCGGCTATTTCCTGATATTCTTCAATGCGTTCTGATATTGACTGGTAATTGTGTTTGATACTTTCTTAGACTATTTCTGCCTCTGGCTGATGTGTATTTTCTTTCCAAACTCCACCAGAGCCTATGATTACACAGCATCCTATCTGTGGAAAGCGGCAGTGCAGGGATAGGGAAGAAAACTATAGGCATCCAAAGGAGCCCGGCTAGCTCAGTCGGTAGAGCATGAGACTCTTAATCTCAGGGTCGTGGGTTCGAGCCCCACGTTGGGCGAAAACAACTAAAATTTTAGTGCTTTTTGACCAAAAAAATAGAAATTGAAAGTCTCTTTACAATATTTGCAATATTTTCATTGTTAACATGCAATATATGAATGCATGTCTGGATGATGTGTAATGGGGCAATACCACACCTTAATGTATTCACTGTAAAAGAAAAAGTATGTATCATCTTACTATAAAATAAAGTGGAGAAAACACAAATAAGACTTTTTTCCACACATTTTTAATCGGCTATTTCCTGATATTCTTCAATGCGTTCTGATATTGACTGGTAATTGTGTTTGATACTTTCTTAGACTATTTCTGCCTCTGGCTGATGTGTATTTTCTTTCCAAACTCCACCAGAGCCTATGATTACACAGCATCCTATCTGTGGAAAGCGGCAGTGCAGGGATAGGGAAGAAAACTATAGGCATCCAAAGGAGCCCGGCTAGCTCAGTCGGTAGAGCATGAGACTCTTAATCTCAGGGTCGTGGGTTCGAGCCCCACGTTGGGCGAAAACAACTAAAATTTTAGTGCTTTTTGACCAAAAAAATAGAAATTGAAAGTCTCTTTACAATATTTGCAATATTTTCATTGTTAACATGCAATATATGAATGCATGTCTGGATGATGTGTAATGGGGCAATACCACACCTTAATGTATTCACTGTAAAAGAAAAAGTACGTATCATCTTACTATAAAATAAAGTGGAGAAAACACAAATAAGACTTTTTTCCACACAGGTTTAATCAGCTATTTCCTGATATTCTTCAATGCGTTCTGATATTGACTGGTAATTGTGTTTGATACTTTCTTAGACTATTTCTGCCTCTGGCTGATGTGTATTTTCTTTCCAAACTCCACCAGAGCCTATGATTACACAGCATCCTATCTGTGGAAAACGGCAGTGCAGGGATAGGGAAGAAAACTATAGGTATCCAAAGGAGCCCGGCTTGAGCATGAGACTCTTAATCTCAGGGTTGTGGGTTCGAGCCCCACATTGGGCGAAAACAACTAAAATTGTAGTGCTTTTTGACCAAAAAAATACATCCTATCTGTGGAAAGCGGCAGAGCAGGAATAGGGAAGAAAACTATAGGCATCCAAAGGAGCCCGGCTAGCTCAGTCGGTAGAGCATGAGACTCTTAATCTCAGGGTCGTGGGTGCGAACCCCACGTTGGGCGAAAACAACTAAAATTTTAGTGCTTTTTGACCAAAAAAATAGAAATTGAAAGTCTCTTTACAATATTTGCAATATTTTCATTGTTAACATACAATATATGAATGCATTTCTGGATGATGTGTAATGGGGCAATACCACACCTTAATGTATTCACTGTAAAAGAAAAAGTATGTATCATCTTACTATAAAATAAAGTGGAGAAAACACAAATAAGACTTTTTTCCACACATGTTTAATCGGCTATTTCCTGATATTCTTCAATGCGTTCTGATATTGACTGGTAATTGTGTTTGATACTTTCTTAGACTATTTCTGCCTCTGGCTGATGTGTATTTTCTTTCCAAACTCCACCAGAGCCTATGATTACACAGCATCCTATCTGTGGAAAGCGGCAGTGCAGGGATAGGGAAGAAAACTATAGGCATCCAAAGGAGCCCGGCTAGCTCAGTCGGTAGAGCATGAGACTCTTAATCTCAGGGTCGTGGGTTCGAGCCCCACGTTGGGCGAAAACAACTAAAATTTTAGTGCTTTTTGACCAAAAAAATAGAAATTGAAAGTCTCTTTACAATATTTGCAATATTTTCATTGTTAACATGCAATATATGAATGCATGTCTGGATGATGTGTAATGGGGCAATACCACACCTTAATGTATTCACTGTAAAAGAAAAAGTATGTATCATCTTACTATAAAATAAAGTGGAGAAAACACAAATAAGACTTTTTTCCACACAGGTTTAATCAGCTATTTCCTGATATTCTGCAATGCGTTCTGATATTGACTGGTAATTGTGTTTGATACTTTCTTAGACTATTTCTGCCTCTGGCTGATGTGTATTTTCTTTCCAAACTCCACCAGAGCCTATGATTACACAGCATCCTATCTGTGGAAAACGGCAGTGCAGGGATAGGGAAGAAAACTATAGGTATCCAAAGGAGCCCGGCTTGAGCATGAGACTCTTAATCTCAGGGTTGTGGGTTCGAGCCCCACGTTGGGCGAAAACAACTAAAATTGTAGGACTTTTTGACCAAAAAAATACATCCTATCTGTGGAAAACGGCAGTGCAGGGATAGGGAAGAAAACTATAGGCATCCAAAGGAGCCCGGCTAGCTCAGTCGGTAGAGCATGAGACTCTTAATCTCAGGGTCGTGGGTGCGAGCCCCACGTTGGGCAAAAACAACTAAAATTTTAGTGCTTTTTGACCAAAAAATAGAAATTGAAAGTCTCTTTACAATATTTGCAATATTTTCATTGTTAACATGCAATATATGAATGCATGTCTGGATGATGTGTAATGGGGCAATACCACACCTTAATGTATTCACTGTAAAAGAAAAAGTATGTATCATCTTACTATAAAATAAAGTGGAGAAAACACAAATAAGACTTTTTTCCACACATGTTTAATCGGCTATTTCCTGATATTCTTCAATGCGTTCTGATATTGACTGGTAATTGTGTTTGATACTTTCTTAGACTATTTCTGCCTCTGGCTGATGTGTATTTTCTTTCCAAACTCCACCAGAGCCTATGATTACACAGCATCCTATCTGTGGAAAGCGGCAGTGCAGGGATAGGGAAGAAAACTATAGGCATCCAAAAGAGCCCGGCTAGCTCAGTCGGTAGAGCATGAGACTCTTAATCTCAGGGTCGTGGGTTCAAGCCCCACGTTGGGCGAAAACAACTAAAATTTTCGTGCTTTTTGACCAAAAAATAGAAATTGAAAGTCTCTTTACAATATTTGCAATATTTTCATTGTTAACATGCAATATATGAATGCATGTCTGGATGATGTGTAATGGGGCAATACCACACCTTAATGTATTCACTGTAAAAGAAAAAGTATGTATCATCTTACTATAAAATAAAGTGGAGAAAACACAAATAAGACTTTTTTCCACACAGGTTTAATCGGCTATTTCCTGATATTCTTCAATGCGTTCGGATATTGACTGGTAATTGTGTTTGATACTTTCTTAGACTATTTCTGCCTCTGGCTGATGTGTATTTTCTTTCCAAACTCCACCAGAGCCTATGATTACACAGCATCCTATCTGTGGAAAACGGCAGTGCAGGGATAGGGAAGAAAACTATAGGCATCCAAAGGAGCCCGGCTAGCTCAGTCGGTAGAGCATGAGACTCTTAATCTCAGGGGCGTGGGTTCGCGCCCCATGTTGGGCGAAAACAACTAAAATTTTAGTGCTTTTTGACCAAAAAAATAGAAATTGAAAGTCTCTTTACAATATTTGCAATATTTTCATTGTTAACATGCAATATATGAATGCATGTCTGGATGATGTGTAATGGGGCAATACCACACCTTAATGTATTCACTGTAAAAGAAAAAGTATGTATCATCTTACTATAAAATAAAGTGGAGAAAACACAAATAAGACTTTTTTCCACACAGGTTTAATCGGCTATTTCCTGATATTCTTCAATGCGTTCTGATATTGACTGGTAATTGTGTTTGATACTTTCTTAGACTATTTCCTCCTCTGGCTGATGTGTATTTTCTTTCCAAACTCCACCAGAGCCTATGATTACACAGCATCCTATCCGTGGAAAGCGGCAGTGCAGGGATAGGGAAGAAAACTATAGGCATCCATAGGAGCCCGGCTAGCTCAGTCGGTAGAGCATGAGACTCTTAATCTCAGGGTCGTGGGTTCGAGCCCCACGTTGGGCGAAAACAACTAAAATTTTAGTGCTTTTTGACCAAAATAATAGAAATTGAAAGTCTCTTTGCAATATTTTCATTGTTAACATGCAATGTATGAATGCATGTCTGGATGATGTGTAATGGGGCAATACCATACCTTAATGTATTCACTGTAAAAGAAAAAGTATGCATCATCTTACTATAAAATAAAGTGGAGAAAACACAAATAAGACTTTTTTCCACACAGGTTTAATCGGCTATTTCCTGATATTCTTCAATGCGTTCTGATATTGACTGGTAATTGTGTTTGATACTTTCTTAGACTATTTCTGCCTCTGGCTGATGTGTATTTTCTTTCCAAACTCCACCAGAGCCTATGATTACACAGCATCCTATCTGTGGAAAGCGGCAGTGCAGGGATAGGGAAGAAAACTATAGGCATCCAATGGAGCCCGGCTAGCTCAGTCGGTAGAGCATGAGACTCTTAATCTCAGGGTCGTGGGTGCGAGCCCCACGTTGGGCAAAAACAACTAAAATTTTAGTGCTTTTTGACCAAAAAATAGAAATTGAAAGTCTCTTTACAATATTTGCAATATTTTCATTGTTAACATGCAATATATGAATGCATGTCTGGATGATGTGTAATGGGGCAATACCACACCTTAATGTATTCACTGTAAAAGAAAAAGTATGTATCATCTTACTATAAAATAAAGTGGAGAAAACACAAATAAGACTTTTTTCCACACATGTTTAATCGGCTATTTCCTGATATTCTTCAATGCGTTCTGATATTGACTGGTAATTGTGTTTGATACTTTCTTAGACTATTTCTGCCTCTGGCTGATGTGTATTTTCTTTCCAAACTCCACCAGAGCCTATGATTACACAGCATCCTATCTGTGGAAAGCGGCAGTGCAGGGATAGGGAAGAAAACTATAGGCATCCAAAAGAGCCCGGCTAGCTCAGTCGGTAGAGCATGAGACTCTTAATCTCAGGGTCGTGGGTTCAAGCCCCACGTTGGGCGAAAACAACTAAAATGTTCATGCTTTTTGACCAAAAAAATAGAAATTGAAAGTCTCTTTACAATATTTGCAATATTTTCATTGTTAACATGCAATATATGAATGCATGTCTGGATGATGTGTAATGGGGCAATACCACACCTTAATGTATTCACTGTAAAAGAAAAAGTATGTATCATCTTACTATAAAAGAAAGTGGAGAAAACTCAAATAAGACTTTTTTCCACACAGGTTTAATCGGCTATTTCCTGATATTCTTCAATGCGTTCTGATATTGACTGGTAATTGTGTTTGATACTTTCTTAGACTATTTCTGCCTCTGGCTGATGTGTATTTTCTTTCAAAACTCCACCAGAGCCTATGATTACACAGCATCCTATCTGTGGAAAACGGCAGTGCAGGGATAGGGAAGAAAACTATAGGCATTCAAAGGAGCCCGGCTAGCTCAGTCGGTAGAGCATGAGACTCTTAATCTCAGGGTCGTGGGTGCGAGCCCCACGTTGGGCGAAAACAACTAAAATTTTAATGCTTTTTGACCAAAAAAATAGAAATTGAAAGTCTCTTTACAATATTTGCAATATTTTCATTGTTAACATGCAATATATGAATGCATGTCTGGATGATGTGTAATGGGGCAATACCACACCTTAATGTATTCACTGTAAAAGAAAAAGTACGTATCATCTTACTATAAAATAAAGTGGAGAAAACACAAATAAGACTTTTTTCCACACAGGTTTAATCAGCTATTTCCTGATATTCTTCAATGCGTTCTGATATTGACTGGTAATTGTGTTTGATACTTTCTTAGACTATTTCTGCCTCTGGCTGATGTGTATTTTCTTTCCAAACTCCACCAGAGCCTATGATTACACAGCATCCTATCTGTGGAAAACGGCAGTGCAGGGATAGGGAAGAAAACTATAGGTATCCAAAGGAGCCCGGCTTGAGCATGAGACTCTTAATCTCAGGGTCGTGGGTTCGAGCCCCACATTGGTCGAAAACAACTAAAATTGTAGTGCTTTTTGACCAAAAAAATACATCCTATCTGTGGAAAGCGGCAGTGCAGGAATAGGGAAGAAAACTATAGGCATCCAAAGGAGCCCGGCTAGCTCAGTCGGTAGAGCATGAGACTCTTAATCTCAGGGTCGTGTGTGCGAACCCCACGTTGGGCGAAAACAACTAAAATTTTAGTGCTTTTTGACCAAAAAAATAGAAATTGAAAGTCTCTTTACAATATTTGCAATATTTTCATTGTTAACATACAATATATGAATGCATTTCTGGATGATGTGTAATGGGGCAATACCACACCTTAATGTATTCACTGTAAAAGAAAAAGTATGTATCATCTTACTATAAAATAAAGTGGAGAAAACACAAATAAGACTTTTTTCCACACATGTTTAATCGGCTATTTCCTGATATTCTTCAATGCGTTCTGATATTGACTGGTAATTGTGTTTGATACTTTCTTAGACTATTTCTGCCTCTGGCTGATGTGTATTTTCTTTCCAAACTCCACCAGAGCCTATGATTACACTGCATCCTATCTGTGGAAAGCGGCAGTGCAGGGATAGGGAAGAAAACTATAGGCATCCAAAGGAGCCCGGCTAGCTCAGTCGGTAGAGCATGAGACTCTTAATCTCAGGGTTGTGGGTTCGAGCCCCACGTTGGGCGAAAACAACAAAAATTTTAGTGCTTTTTGACCAAAAAAATAGAAATTGAAAGTCTCTTTACAATATTTGCAATATTTTCATTGTTAACATGCAATATATGAATGCATGTCTGGATGATGTGTAATGGGGCAATACCACACCTTAATGTATTCACTGTAAAAGAAAAAGTATGTATCATCTTACTATAAAATAAAGTGGAGAAAACACAAATAAGACTTTTTTCCACACAGGTTTAATCAGCTATTTCCTGATATTCTTCAATGCGTTCTGATATTGACTGGTAATTGTGTTTGATACTTTCTTAGACTATTTCTGCCTCTGGCTGATGTGTATTTTCTTTCCAAACTCCACCAGAGCCTATGATTACACAGCATCCTATCTGTGGAAAACGGCAGTGCAGGGATAGGGAAGAAAACCATAGGTATCCAAAGGAGCCCGGCTTGAGCATGAGACTCTTAATCTCAGGGTTGTGGGTTCGAGCCCCACGTTGGGCGAAAACAACTAAAATTGTAGGACTTTTTGACCAAAAAAATACATCCTATCTGTGGAAAACGGCAGTGCAGGGATAGGGAAGAAAACTATAGGCATCCAAAGGAGCCCGGCTAGCTCAGTCGGTAGAGCATGAGACTCTTAATCTCAGGGTCGTGGGTGCGAGCCCCACGTTGGGCAAAAACAACTAAAATTTTAGTGCTTTTTGACCAAAAAATAGAAATTGAAAGTCTCTTTACAATATTTGCAATATTTTCATTGTTAACATGCAATATATGAATGCATGTCTGGATGATGTGTAATGGGGCAATACCACACCTTAATGTATTCACTGTAAAAGAAAAAGTATGTATCATCTTACTATAAAATAAAGTGGAGAAAACACAAATAAGACTTTTTTCCACACATGTTTAATCGGCTATTTCCTGATATTCTTCAATGCGTTCTGATATTGACTGGTAATTGTGTTTGATACTTTCTTAGACTATTTCTGCCTCTGGCTGATGTGGATTTTCTTTCCAAACTCCACCAGAGCCTATGATTACACAGCATCCTATCTGTGGAAAGCGGCAGTGCAGGGATAGGGAAGAAAACTATAGGCATCCAAAAGAGCCCGGCTAGCTCAGTCGGTAGAGCATGAGACTCTTAATCTCAGGGTCGTGGGTTCAAGCCCCACGTTGGGCGAAAACAACTAAAATTTTCGTGCTTTTTGACCAAAAAATAGAAATTGAAAGTCTCTTTACAATATTTGCAATATTTTCATTGTTAACATGCAATATATGAATGCATGTCTGGATGATGTGTAATGGGGCAATACCACACCTTAATGTATTCACTGTAAAAGAAAAAGTATGTATCATCTTACTATAAAATAAAGTGGAGAAAACACAAATAAGACTTTTTTCCACACAGGTTTAATCGGCTATTTCCTGATATTCTTCAATGCGTTCGGATATTGACTGGTAATTGTGTTTGATACTTTCTTAGACTATTTCTGCCTCTGGCTGATGTGTATTTTCTTTCCAAACTCCACCAGAGCCTATGATTACACAGCATCCTATCTGTGGAAAACGGCAGTGCAGGGATAGGGAAGAAAACTATAGGCATCCAAAGGAGCCCGGCTAGCTCAGTCGGTAGAGCATGAGACTCTTAATCTCAGGGGCGTGGGTTCGCGCCCCACGTTGGGCGAAAACAACTAAAATTTTAGTGCTTTTTGACCAAAAAAATAGAAATTGAAAGTCTCTTTACAATATTTGCAATATTTTCATTGTTAACATGCAATATATGAATGCATGTCTGGATGATGTGTAATGGGGCAATACCACACCTTAATGTATTCACTGTAAAAGAAAAAGTATGTATCATCTTACTATAAAATAAAGTGGAGAAAACACAAATAAGACTTTTTTCCACACAGGTTTAATCGGCTATTTCCTGATATTCTTCAATGCGTTCTGATATTGACTGGTAATTGTGTTTGATACTTTCTTAGACTATTTCTGCCTCTGGCTGATGTGTATTTTCTTTCCAAACTCCACCAGAGCCTATGATTACACAGCATCCTATCTGTGGAAAGCGGCAGTGCAGGGATAGGGAAGAAAACTATAGGCATCCAAAGGAGCCCGGCTAGCTCAGTCGGTAGAGCATGAGACTCTTAATCTCAGGGTCGTGGGTGCGAGCCCCACGTTGGGCAAAAACAACTAAAATTTTAGTGCTTTTTGACCAAAAAATAGAAATTGAAAGTCTCTTTACAATATTTGCAATATTTTCATTGTTAACATGCAATATATGAATGCATGTCTGGATGATGTGTAATGGGGCAATACCACACCTTAATGTATTCACTGTAAAAGAAAAAGTATGTATCATCTTACTATAAAATAAAGTGGAGAAAACACAAATAAGACTTTTTTCCACACATGTTTAATCGGCTATTTCCTGATATTCTTCAATGCGTTCTGATATTGACTGGTAATTGTGTTTGATACTTTCTTAGACTATTTCTGCCTCTGGCTGATGTGTATTTTCTTTCCAAACTCCACCAGAGCCTATGATTACACAGCATCCTATCTGTGGAAAGCGGCAGTGCAGGGATAGGGAAGAAAACTATAGGCATCCAAAAGAGCCCGGCTAGCTCAGTCGGTAGAGCATGAGACTCTTAATCTCAGGGTCGTGGGTTCAAGCCCCACGTTGGGCGAAAACAACTAAAATTTTTGTGCTTTTTGACCAAAAAAATAGAAATTGAAAGTCTCTTTACAATATTTGCAATATTTTCATTGTTAACATGCAATATATGAATGCATGTCTGGATGATGTGTAATGGGGCAATACCACACCTTAATGTATTCACTGTAAAAGAAAAAGTATGTATCATCTTACTATAAAATAAAGTGGAGAAAACACAAATAAGACTTTTTTCCACACAGGTTTAATCGGCTATTTCCTGATATTCTTCAATGCGTTCGGATATTGACTGGTAATTGTGTTTGATACTTTCTTAGACTATTTCTGCCTCTGGCTGATGTGTATTTTCTTTCCAAACTCCACCAGAGCCTATGATTACACAGCATCCTATCTGTGGAAAACGGCAGTGCAGGGATAGGGAAGAAAACTATAGGTATCCAAAGGAGCCCGGCTTGAGCATGAGACTCTTAATCTCAGGGTTGTGGGTTCGAGCCCCACGTTGGGCGAAAACAACTAAAATTGTAGGACTTTTTGACCAAAAAAATACATCCTATCTGTGGAAAACGGCAGTGCAGGGATAGGGAAGAAAACTATAGGCATCCAAAGGAGCCCGGCTAGCTCAGTCGGTAGAGCATGAGACTCTTAATCTCAGGGTCGTGGGTGCGAGCCCCACGTTGGGCAAAAACAACTAAAATTTTAGTGCTTTTTGACCAAAAAATAGAAATTGAAAGTCTCTTTACAATATTTGCAATATTTTCATTGTTAACATGCAATATATGAATGCATGTCTGGATGATGTGTAATGGGGCAATACCACACCTTAATGTATTCACTGTAAAAGAAAAAGTATGTATCATCTTACTATAAAATAAAGTGGAGAAAACACAAATAAGACTTTTTTCCACACATGTTTAATCGGCTATTTCCTGATATTCTTCAATGCGTTCTGATATTGACTGGTAATTGTGTTTGATACTTTCTTAGACTATTTCTGCCTCTGGCTGATGTGTATTTTCTTTCCAAACTCCACCAGAGCCTATGATTACACAGCATCCTATCTGTGGAAAGCGGCAGTGCAGGGATAGGGAAGAAAACTATAGGCATCCAAAAGAGCCCGGCTAGCTCAGTCGGTAGAGCATGAGACTCTTAATCTCAGGGTCGTGGGTTCAAGCCCCACGTTGGGCGAAAACAACTAAAATTTTCGTGCTTTTTGACCAAAAAATAGAAATTGAAAGTCTCTTTACAATATTTGCAATATTTTCATTGTTAACATGCAATATATGAATGCATGTCTGGATGATGTGTAATGGGGCAATACCACACCTTAATGTATTCACTGTAAAAGAAAAAGTATGTATCATCTTACTATAAAATAAAGTGGAGAAAACACAAATAAGACTTTTTTCCACACAGGTTTAATCGGCTATTTCCTGATATTCTTCAATGCGTTCGGATATTGACTGGTAATTGTGTTTGATACTTTCTTAGACTATTTCTGCCTCTGGCTGATGTGTATTTTCTTTCCAAACTCCACCAGAGCCTATGATTACACAGCATCCTATCTGTGGAAAACGGCAGTGCAGGGATAGGGAAGAAAACTATAGGCATCCAAAGGAGCCCGGCTAGCTCAGTCGGTAGAGCATGAGACTCTTAATCTCAGGGGCGTGGGTTCGCGCCCCACGTTGGGCGAAAACAACTAAAATTTTAGTGCTTTTTGACCAAAAAAATAGAAATTGAAAGTCTCTTTACAATATTTGCAATATTTTCATTGTTAACATGCAATATATGAATGCATGTCTGGATGATGTGTAATGGGGCAATACCACACCTTAATGTATTCACTGTAAAAGAAAAAGTATGTATCATCTTACTATAAAATAAAGTGGAGAAAACACAAATAAGACTTTTTTCCACACAGGTTTAATCGGCTATTTCCTGATATTCTTCAATGCGTTCTGATATTGACTGGTAATTGTGTTTGATACTTTCTTAGACTATTTCCTCCTCTGGCTGATGTGTATTTTCTTTCCAAACTCCACCAGAGCCTATGATTACACAGCATCCTATCCGTGGAAAGCGGCAGTGCAGGGATAGGGAAGAAAACTATAGGCATCCATAGGAGCCCGGCTAGCTCAGTCGGTAGAGCATGAGACTCTTAATCTCAGGGTCGTGGGTTCGAGCCCCACGTTGGGCGAAAACAACTAAAATTTTAGTGCTTTTTGACCAAAATAATAGAAATTGAAAGTCTCTTTGCAATATTTTCATTGTTAACATGCAATATATGAATGCATGTCTGGATGATGTGTAATGGGGCAATACCATACCTTAATGTATTCACTGTAAAAGAAAAAGTATGCATCATCTTACTATAAAATAAAGTGGAGAAAACACAAATAAGACTTTTTTCCACACAGGTTTAATCGGCTATTTCCTGATATTCTTCAATGCGTTCTGATATTGACTGGTAATTGTGTTTGATACTTTCTTAGACTATTTCTGCCTCTGGCTGATGTGTATTTTCTTTCCAAACTCCACCAGAGCCTATGATTACACAGCATCCTATCTGTGGAAAGCGGCAGTGCAGGGATAGGGAAGAAAACTATAGGCATCCAAAGGAGCCCGGCTAGCTCAGTCGGTAGAGCATGAGACTCTTAATCTCAGGGTCGTGGGTGCGAGCCCCACGTTGGGCAAAAACAACTAAAATTTTAGTGCTTTTTGACCAAAAAATAGAAATTGAAAGTCTCTTTACAATATTTGCAATATTTTCATTGTTAACATGCAATATATGAATGCATGTCTGGATGATGTGTAATGGGGCAATACCACACCTTAATGTATTCACTGTAAAAGAAAAAGTATGTATCATCTTACTATAAAATAAAGTGGAGAAAACACAAATAAGACTTTTTTCCACACATGTTTAATCGGCTATTTCCTGATATTCTTCAATGCGTTCTGATATTGACTGGTAATTGTGTTTGATACTTTCTTAGACTATTTCTGCCTCTGGCTGATGTGTATTTTCTTTCCAAACTCCACCAGAGCCTATGATTACACAGCATCCTATCTGTGGAAAGCGGCAGTGCAGGGATAGGGAAGAAAACTATAGGCATCCAAAAGAGCCCGGCTAGCTCAGTCGGTAGAGCATGAGACTCTTAATCTCAGGGTCGTGGGTTCAAGCCCCACGTTGGGCGAAAACAACTAAAATTTTCGTGCTTTTTGACCAAAAAAATAGAAATTGAAAGTCTCTTTACAATATTTGCAATATTTTCATTGTTAACATGCAATATATGAATGCATGTCTGGATGATGTGTAATGGGGCAATACCACACCTTAATGTATTCACTGTAAAAGAAAAAGTATGTATCATCTTACTATAAAATAAAGTGGAGAAAACACAAATAAGACTTTTTTCCACACAGGTTTAATCGGCTATTTCCTGATATTCTTCAATGCGTTCGGATATTGACTGGTAATTGTGTTTGATACTTTCTTAGACTATTTCTGCCTCTGGCTGATGTGTATTTTCTTTCCAAACTCCACCAGAGCCTATGATTACACAGCATCCTATCTGTGGAAAACGGCAGTGCAGGGATAGGGAAGAAAACTATAGGCATCCAAAGGATCCCGGCTAGCTCAGTCGGTAGAGCATGAGACTCTTAATCTCAGGGGTGTGGGTTCGCGCCCCACGTTGGGCGAAAACAACTAAAATTTTAGTGCTTTTTGACCAAAAAAATAGAAATTGAAAGTCTCTTTACAATATTTGCAATATTTTCATTGTTAACATGCAATATATGAATGCATGTCTGGATGATGTGTAATGGGGCAATACCACACCTTAATGTATTCACTGTAAAAGAAAAAGTATGTATCATCTTACTATAAAATAAAGTGGAGAAAACACAAATAAGACTTTTTTCCACACAGGTTTAATCGGCTATTTCCTGATATTCTTCAATGCGTTCTGATATTGACTGGTAATTGTGTTTGATACTTTCTTAGACTATTTCCTCCTCTGGCTGATGTGTATTTTCTTTCCAAACTCCACCAGAGCCTATGATTACACAGCATCCTATCCGTGGAAAGCGGCAGTGCAGGGATAGGGAAGAAAACCAAAGGGATCCAAAGGAGCCCGGCTAGCTCAGTCGGTAGAGCATGAGACTCTTAATCTCAGGGTCGTGGGTGCGAGCCCCACGTTGGGCGAAAACAACTAAAATTTTAGTGCTTTTTGACCAAAAAAATAGAAATTGAAAGTCTCTTTACAATATTTGCAATATTTTCATTGTTAACATACAATATATGAATGCATTTCTGGATGATGTGTAATGGGGCAATACCACACCTTAATGTATTCACTGTAAAAGAAAAAGTATGTATCATCTTACTATAAAATAAAGTGGAGAAAACACAAATAAGACTTTTTTCCACACATGTTT